>NC_081518.1:758179-808179 GCF_030273125.1 Centropristis striata
AAACACTTTAAAACAACCACAGCAGCAACAAAGAGCTGGACATAAACAAACAGAACAAGAGACAATAAGATAAATAAAACAGGAATAAACACTTAAATAAATAGTTTCATTGCTTTAAAAAAACAACAATTTAAAAAACAATAAATAAAAGTAAACCATAAAACACTAAAAACAAGAGCAGAGTCTCATGCTGGTTGAAAGCCAAGAAATAAAACATTAACATTAAAATAAGACAGAAATACTTGAAACTAGCATGTTTTTGGTGATAGAAAATACTTTTGAAATATCATTTAAACTCCATGCAACTAAAACTCTCAACTGGAGCCAATATTTGAGGTAAAAACTCACCATATTCAACAGTTGAAGAGATTGAAAAGCATGAAAAAGCTCACAATGTCAATCCTAAAAACAAGTCTTTACACAATAAGATAATTAAATAAGCACATAATAATAATAATAATAATTAAATAAGCACATGAAGCTATGTTCAGTAGGTAAATTATACTCAAAACAATAGAATTATCCAATCTAATCCACTTTATTTATAGAGCAGAATTTGATCAAACACAAGGTTTCTAATGTTCTGCACAAACAATAAACAGAAACACAATACAAAGAGATGTAGAAAACAATAGAACAGTAAAATGCAATAAGATAAAATAGGATAAAAATAAATAAAATAAAAATATAAAATGTACTGCCTGCACAACATAGAATATGCATATATACAAATAAAAACAACAATTAATAATTCAGATAGTACTGCTGGATATGAGGAGAGAATACTTGATGTTTTATCAGTGAAAGTCTCCTGATCCTGGTTGTGATCCTCCTCAGCTACCTGGACAGTCTAGACCGGATCGGGGCAGCAGACTACCAGCCCACAGAGCAGGACATCCTGAGGACCCGCGTCAAGACCACCGGCATCGTCGAGACCCACTTCACCTTCAAAAACCTCCACTTCAGGTAGGACCTCTAACGGCCTTCAGAGGTCTGAGTGACGAGGTCCAGACTCTGACCCTGTGAACCACTTCCTGTTTCTCCCTCAGGCTGTTTGATGTTGGAGGTCAAAGGTCAGAGAGGAAGAAGTGGATCCACTGCTTCGAGGACGTGACCGCCATCATCTTCTGTGTTGCTCTGAGCGGATACGACCAGGTCCTCCACGAAGACGAGACCACTGTGAGTCTGAACTGGTCCCTCTGGTCCCTCTGGTCCCTCTGGTCCCTCTGGTCCCTCTGGTCCCTCTAGTCCCTCTGGTCCCTCTGGTCCCTCTAGTCCCTCTAGTCCCTCTAGTCCCTCTGGTCTCTCTAGTACCTCTAGTCCCTCTAGTCCCTCTGGTCCCTCTGGTCCCTCTGGTCCCTCTAGTCCCTCTGGTCCCTCTGGTCCCTCTGGTCCCTCTGGTCCCTCTAGTCCCTCTGGTCCCTCTGGTCCCTCTAGTCCCTCTGGTCCCTCTGGTCCCTCTAGTCCCTCTAGTCCCTCTGGTCTCTCTAGTACCTCTAGTCCCTCTAGTCCCTCTGGTCCCTCTGGTCCCTCTGGTCCCTCTAGTCCCTCTGGTCCCTCTGGTCCCTCTGGTCCCTCTGGTCCCTCTAGTCCCTCTGGTCCCTCTGGTCCCTCTAGTCCCTCTGGTCCCTCTGGTCCCTCTAGTCCCTCTAGTCCCTCTGGTCTCTCTAGTACCTCTGGTCCCTCTGGTCCCTCTGGTCCCTCTGGTCCCTCCATTGATTGGTCCGTGTGTCTTCTGGTCCAGTGTGAATGACTGTAGCAATATATTTTATATATTTCTACCAACATAAAGTCATGTGACATCACAACCATAATAACCTTCATCCTTTTATCAAGGAAAGAAACTAGAAACAGGAATTATCGTTACAAGTTTTACTTTCTGTCCTCGAACGCACCAAAGGTTACTAATGTTTCCACTCGCAAAATAAACCAAAACGAAGCTTAAAACTGTTAAAATCACTTTATTCTACATGTTGGAGAGGACAGGAGAGGCTGTTTACACAGAGCAGAGGGGAGAGGACAGGAGAGGCTGTTTACACAGAGCAGAGAGGAGAGGACAGGAGAGGCTGTTTACACAGAGCTGAGAGGAGAGGACAGGAGAGGCTGTTTACACAGAGCAGAGAGGAGAGGACAGGAGAGGCTGTTTACACAGAGCTGAGAGGAGAGGACAGGAGAGGCTGTTTACACAGAGCAGAGAGGAGAGGACAGGAGAGGCTGTTTACACAGAGCAGAGAGGAGAGGACAGGAGAGGCTGTTTACACAGAGCAGAGAGGAGAGGACAGGAGAGGCTGTTTACACAGAGCTGAGAGGAGAGGACAGGAGAGGCTGTTTACACAGAGCAGAGAGGAGAGGACAGGAGAGGCTGTTTACACAGAGCAGAGAGGAGAGGACAGGAGAGGCTGTTTACACAGAGCTGAGAGGAGAGGACAGGAGAGGCTGTTTACACAGAGCAGAGGGGAGAGGACAGGAGAGGCTGTTTACACAGAGCAGAGAGGAGAGGACAGGAGAGGCTGTTTACACAGAGCTGAGAGGAGAGGCCAGGAGAGGCTGTATATTATGTCGAGAAACATATTATAATAATATTTGTGACACTTGTGGAAACAAACAATAAGTGTTCTATAAATAAATTCCATTTTATTCTGGTTTTAAAAGATAATTCATGAGATAAATAAGTGATAATAGCGTCTTCTTTAAGGTTGTAATAAGCTGCTTTGACCTGTAAATCTTCCTTTTTATAATATTTGATGCTAACCTGTCTATGGATGTAATGTAAAGGTTGATAGTTACAGAGTTTATTGAGAGAAACAGTTGAAAGGATTGTTAGATGACAGAGTGAAAGAGTTCTGAGGACTCTGAGTTCTGAGGACTCTGAGTTCTGAGGACTCAGTCCACTAAGGTCTCCACTGGTCATTAGTCCTTTTCATGCTTTTTCATGCTAAATTACTGATTTCCAAGAAATCTCTGGTAAACAATTTAAAAACATTTACATGCTTTCACATGATTATTTGTGTCAAAACTCAGTTT
This sequence comes from Centropristis striata, assembly GCF_030273125.1. Taxonomy (NCBI): domain Eukaryota; kingdom Metazoa; phylum Chordata; class Actinopteri; order Perciformes; family Serranidae; genus Centropristis; species Centropristis striata. The sequence continues at coordinate 761,204 of NC_081518.1, forward strand.
TACATAAGAATGACAAGTGTCTGATCATTTATTTTCTGTTCAAGGGACTCGCTCTGTTTCAGATCTCCCATCTCAAAGGCCTCCACCTTCTGTAAACTCTCTTTAGACTTTAGATTCTTTACATCAGGGGCCTCAAACTCTAATTACCTGGGGCCCGCTGGAGGCTGTATCAAAATGACCAAAAACAGACACAAATTACTAAAAAAAAGACACAAAATGACAGAAAAAAGACACAAAATTACAAAAAAAAAAGACACAAAATTACAAAAAAAAGACACAAAATGACGCTAAAAAGACACAGAATTAAACCAAAAAAATAAAAAACTAGACACAAAATTATTAAAAAAGACACAAAATGATTTAAAAAAGACACAAAATGATTTAAAAAAGACAAAAAATTACCAAAAAATACACAGAATTGCCAGAAAAGACACAAAATGACAGAAAAAAAACTAAATTACTTAAAAAATAAACAAAATGACCAAAAAAAGACACCAAAATACACAGAATTACCAAAAGACACCAAATTATTAAAAAACGAGACACAAAATTATTAAAAAAGACACAAAATTGCCAAAAACAGTAATTAAAGGGACCTTCCACACACAACATGGTAAAGTGCCATTCATATAAAACTCACATTAAACTTTCATATCAAGGTGGGGGCCACAAAATATCATCAAGAGGGCCACAATTAGCCCTCGGGCCGCCAGTTTGAGACCCCTGGTTTAGACTCTGGTCTGAATGAAGAGAAACGGTAAAAGTGACCCGACCGCTTCCAATAAACTGTCCAATCATTGATTTATTCCTTGTAAAACAGATTTTAATAGACGACTTCATCCTCAGACAGGAAAAATATTGATATTTGAAATATATTTGTTCTGTTCTTTGTTCCTATAAATAGAAAATAAATATAAGTGTTTGCAGCACACAATCACTCTTTATTGATCAGAAATCATCTGGATCAAATGGAGTTATTCTACCCAGCATAGATTTTATTATTATTATTGTTATAATAATATATATGATTTGTTGCTCCTGCAGAACCGCATGCATGAGTCGCTGATGCTCTTTGACTCCATCTGCAACAACAAGTTCTTCATCGACACCTCCATCATCCTCTTCCTCAACAAGAAGGATCTGTTCGGAGAGAAGATCAAGAAGTCTCCACTGACCATCTGTTTTCCAGAATACACAGGTGAGTTTCATCCAATCAGCTGCTCAGGATCAATCAGCTGATCAGGATCAATCAGCTGATCAGGATCAATCAGCTGATCAGGATCAATCAGCTGATCAGGACCAGGTTCTACTAAAGCACGCTGACACAAACATGTATTATCTTTATTGAGAAGACACTTATTTTTTAAGTGATTTAGTTTTTTTTCTGTCATTTTGTGTCTTTTCTGGCAATTCTGTGTATTTTTTGGTAATTTTTTGTCTTTTTTAAATCATTTTGTGTCTTTTTTAAATAATTGTGTCTTTTTTTAATAATTTTGTGTCTCCTTTTTTTATTTTTTTGGTTTAATTTTGTGTCTTTTTTGGTCACTTTGTGTCTTTTTTTTTAGTAATTTTGTGTCGTTTTTTTTTAGTCATTTTTTGTCTTTTTTTTGTAATTTTGTGTCTTTTTTCTGTCATTTTGTGTCTTTTTTTTAGTAATTTTGTGTCTGTTTTTTAGTAATTTTTTGTCTTTTTTTTTTAAATTTTGTGTCTTTTTTCTGTCATTTTGTGTCTTTTTTTTAGTAATTTTTTGTCTTTTTTTTAGTAATTTTTTGTCTTTTTTTGTAATTTTGTGTCTTTTTTCTGTCATTTTGTGTCTTTTTTTTTTTAGTAATTTTGTGTCTTTTTTTTTGTATTTTTTTGTCTTTTTTTTGTAATTTTGTGTCTTTTTTCTGTCACTTTGTGTCTTTTTTTTAGTATTTTTTTGTCTTTTTTTGTAATTTTGTGTCTTTTTTCTGTCATTTTGTGTCTTTTTTTTTAGTAATTTTGTGTCTGTTTTTGAGTCGCTGCTTCACTTCCTCTTCTCTTCTTCTTCTCTTGTCGTTTGTCTGCAGGTGCTAATACCTACGACGATGCTACGGGGTATATTCAGGTCCAGTTTGAGAGTAAGAACCGATCTCCTAATAAGGAGATCTACTGTCACCTGACCTGTGCCACAGACACAGGAAACATCCAGGTAGTGTTTGATGCCGTCACTGACATCATTATTGCAAACAACCTTAGAGGGTGTGGCTTATACTGAGGCCTGGCCAAGCACAGAGGTTGTCATGGAGAGTATGAGGTGTTAATAATGATAATTTTGATGATACTTAAACACATAAATATGTAATTCTACACGTCCAAATGGACCCAAAGAGCTGCCGTCCGACACCACACTGGATTTATTGCCATGATTTGTTCCCTTCCTCTCATTTCTTTGGTTTCAGTACAGTACACGACCCCCGTTTTGTGTTTTAAAGTGTGTTTTTGAGCTGAATGTTGGAGGTGCAGCAGCGGAGCCTCGTTCCTGCTGCAGACGAGAGCGAGCAGTCGTTTTAAATACAGCGCCGACTCTTGTCCCGTTTCTCTGTGTGACGTTTTTATCTGGAGGCGTTTCTATCCTGAATATGGCCCGTTGTGCTCCGTTTGAAGAGCTGCTGTGTGTTTGAAGGTGGAGGAGACGAGGAGACGAGGAGGTGCTGAGCTCGTGGCTGAGGGTCACGGTTAGCATGGAGGCTATTTTAACTTCTCCTCCACACACACATGACTGAGCAGCCTGCAGCTCTCTCTCTCTAACACACAATGAATGAGAGGATTCTTCTGTTCACCACCCGTTTCCATTCTGTAGCGAGAGGAAATCATCTCAAAAAGACAAAAAAAAAACAAGTAATATCGGTGCCAACCATCTGAGGACAGATTAGGATCAGAATCATAATCATGTTCATATTATTTAAGCAACATATTCTTCTTCTTCTTCTTCTTCTTATCATCGATGATTGATTTATTTAAGCCTCATGCCCTACATGCCTCCTCCTACCTCCTCTAACCCGTGCCACATATTTATTTCCTGAGGTGACCCCGAGGTCCACAGCCACCTACCTGTCTACCTGTCCACCTGTCTGTCTGTCTGTCTACCTGTCTACCTGTCTGTCTGTCCTCCTGTCTGTCTGTCTGTCTGTGGGTCAGAAGCGTCTCGATGACGTCATGTTCTCCGTGTTTCCCTTCATGTGAATCTGTAGAAGTAGAAGAACGCACGAGAACAGAATCATGGAGGCAGCGTCTGTCTGGAGGTCTCCTCCTGGAGGTCTCTCCTCCTGGAGGTCTCTCCTCTTGGAGGTCTCACCTCCTGGAGGTCTCTCCTCTTGGAGGTCTCTCCTCCTTGGGGTCTCCTCCTGGAGGTCTCTCCTCTTGGAGGTCTCACCTCTTGGAGGTCTCTCCTCCTGGAGGTCTCTCCTCTTGGAGGTGTCTCCTCCTGGAGGTCTCTCCTCTTGGAGGTCTCACCTCTTGGAGGTCTCTCCTCCTGGAGGTCTCTCCTCTTGGAGGTCTCTCCTCCTGGAGGTCTCACCTCCTTGGGGTCTCCTCCTGGGGGTCTCACCTCCTGGGGGTCTCTCCTCCTGGAGGTCTCACCTCCTGGGGGTCTCCTCCTGGAGGTCTCTCCTCTTGGAGGTCTCACCTCCTGGAGGTCTCCTCCTGGGGGTCTCTCCTCCTGGGGGTCTCCTCCTGGAGGTCTCACCTCCTGGAGGTCTCTCCTCCTGGAGGTCTCTCCTCCTGGAGGTCTCCTCTTGGAGGTCTCTCCTCTTGGAGGTCTCCTCCTGGAGGTCTCTCCTCCTGGGGGTCTCTCCTTCTGGAGGTTTCACCTCCTGGAGGTCTCACCTCCTGGAGGTCTCTCCTCCTGGAGGTCTCCTCTTGGAGGTCTCACCTCTTGGAGGTCTCTCCTCCTGGAGGTCTCACCTCCTTGGGGTCTCCTCCTGGGGGTCTCACCTCCTGGGGGTCTCTCCTCCTGGAGGTCTCACCTCCTGGGGGTCTCCTCCTGGAGGTCTCTCCTCTTGGAGGTCTCACCTCCTTGAGGTCTCCTCCTGGGGGTCTCTCCTCCTGGGGGTCTCACCTCCTGGAGGTCTCTCCTCCTGGAGGTCTCCTCTTGGAGGTCTCTCCTCCTGGGGGTCTCCTCCTGGAGGTCTCTCCTCTTGGAGGTCTCACCTCCTTGGGGTCTCCTCCTGGAGGTCTCACCTCCTTGAGGTCTCCTCTTGGAGGTCTCTCCTCCTGGAGGTCTCTCCTCCTGGAGGTCTCCTCTTGGAGGTCTCTCCTCTTGGAGGTCTCTCCTCCTGGGGGTCTCTCCTCCTTGGGGTCTCCTCCTGGGGGTCTCTCCTCTTGGAGGTCTCCTCCTTGGGGTCTCCTCCTGGGTCTCTCCTCCTCATTAGTAAACAGGAACCATGGTCCCGCCCCCCCACCTGTCTGTCACCTTCCTCTTGTCACTCAGAGAGGAGAACAGCTCTCCATCTTCACCTGTGCACCCAGAACCTCCTCCTCCTCCTCCTCCTCCTCCTCCTCCTGCTCCTCCTCTATACTCTTATCTATCACATATCAGTCCCGTATCCTATCTCCATCTTCACCTTAAAGCACCGTACTGTATATATATTATGATTATACCAGATTTTTTTTTTACTGTGAATGTTTTTGTGCTGCACCCCCCATCCTCCTATTGGTAGTTTATTGGTTGCTCTCATGTGGAATGTTTGTGCTGAGCCAATCGAATGTTGTGTTTACATTAAAGCCACACTTTTCCTAACTACTCCTGCTGTTTATGAGTCTCATTACACACACACACACACACACACACACACACACACACACACACACACACACACGAAGATAACTAACTGAAACTGTATTTTGTGGTTCGAAAACTAACTAAAACTAACTAAAATTATAGTGAAAATGTCCTTCGTTTTCATGTTTGTCAACTTTTTCCATCCGTAAACCTTTTTGGTTGATATGAAATCTATTTCGTCTATCTGGTTTTATGACTTAATAAACTTATTGGGGCTGAGATGGATCAGACGAAGGAAATAAAGGAAACATTTATTGTGACCTTATTGAATCTGGACCCAACAAATACCCCATTACAAAACAACTACAACTAATAAAAACTACACTAAAACTAAAAAATTCTCAAATTTATGAGAAAAAAAGTGAGAAATTTACAATAAAAAAGTGACACATTTACAGGGATTTTTTTTTTTAATTTATGAGAAAAAAAGTGAAAAAAAATGTACACAGAAAAAATATGAAATATTTATGAGAAAATAGTGACAAAAAAAAAGTGAAAAATTAACTAGAAAAAGTGACAAAAAAACCAACACTAAAACTAATAAAAACTAAACTAAAACTTGTAAAAAAATGACAAATTTACGGGAAAAAAATCTCAAAATTTAGAGAAAAAAAGTGACAAATTTACGAGAAAAAAAGTGACAAAAAAACTAAAACTAACACTAAAACTAAGCATTTTCAAAAAAATAAAAAATATTTAAAACTAGCAAACTCACTCTAAAAACTCATTAAAACTGGATTTGAAAACAAAAAATCACAACGAAATTAAAACTAAAACTAATGAAAAATCCAAAACTATTATAACACACACACACACACAGTGACTGACCTGCTTCACTGTGCAGAGAATGAAGGTTAGAAAAGAGAAATTAGGCTGACGTTATGAGGACGGACCCACTTTTAATGCTTCGCTGCTTGATGCGTGAACACAGATCCACATTTAGTGTGAGAACATGAATGAAGGATTGGGAGCAGGTGAATGTGGCGGATGGATCAGAGGCGGTTCATCAGTTTATTAGGTTAAAAGTGTTCCATCATCATAAAGAGAATCAGCTGTCTGACCTGCTTCTGTCACTCTGACGGACATAATGTTCATTACAGCTGAGAGTCCCAGAGACAAAGACTCTTTAATTACACACTCAGAGAATCAGATCATACTTTACACTTCATTCAGATTAAATAGTTCCTCATGTTAAACCAGCCACACGGACAGGAAGCAGACTGGAACCTGCAGGAAAAGGTTTCTGTTTTCTGTTGTTTTCTTCATCAGTTAGAACAGCGCCCAATCAAAAAAATTTCAAAAAAACAAAATGCAATAAGAGTTTTTATAGCCATATTAAAGGTGGAGGATGATGCCAGGCTCAGGATCAGAGGCAGAAAGCAGATCAGTTGGGACAAATGTTATAATATTTTGAGCTGCGTTGAACAAAAATTGCAGCAAATTTAAACGAGCGTGGAGTGAACACAACCCCGTCATCATAACACAGGCTGGAAAAATGATACAAGAACAAGAAGATAACTTCTTCTACGCTTCATTATAAGATCAAAAACAACCAAAAATAGATGCAAAAATGACCAAAGATGACACAAAATTATCAAAATAGACACAAATTGACCAAAAATACATGTAAAAATGACCAAACAACCAAAAAATAGATGCAAAAATGACCAAAATAGATGCAAAAATGAACAAAAAATGACGCAAAATTGAATAGCCTGTATTTATTAATTAATTAATAACACGTCTTTATTGTGTGGGGGAAAAAATGTAATTGTGTCATTATCAGACCGCCATTACATTTTTCATCTTGCGCACCCCCAGGGGTCCACGCACCACACTTTGGGAACCCCTGAGTTAGAGTCTCAGTTATTGTCTCAGTTATTGTCTCAGTTAGAGTCTCAGTCAGAGTCTCAGAGTCTCAGTTAGAGTCTCAGCCTCTTGATGTCTTCACTCCTGAAGTCGATCCGAAGCGCCAGAACCTGTCGGACCTCCGCCGGCGTCAGACGCCACGTCAGGGGCCCCGAGTTGGGCCCCCAGTAGTCCAGGATCTCAGTCACCTGCAGCAGAAAACAGGAACAAGTGAGAAAATCCTCCTTCATGCTGTGGAAACTACAAGGATCTTTATCTTCAAAATGTAGTTTAAATCAGCTATTCTCAACCTTGGGGTCGGGACCCCAATTGGGGTCGCGAGATGATTTCTGGGGGTCGCCAAATCATTTTGGAAGTCAGCTCTGTCTCCACTGTGTTAAAGTGTTCATGTGTTAATGTGTTTTAGTCTTTTTGGTCATTTAATGTCCTTTTTTTGGTCATTTTGTGTGTGTTTTTTGTCATTTTGTGTCTTTTTTGGTCATTTAGTGTCTTTTTGGTCATTTTGTGGTCAATTTGTGGTCAATTTGTGGTCAATTTGTGTATTTTTTGGTCATTTTGTTTCCTTTTTTGGTCATTTTGTGTCTTTTTTTAGTCATTTTGTGTCTTTTTTGGTCATTTTGTGGTCAATTTGTGTATTTTTTGGTCATTTTGTTTCCTTTTTTGGTCATTTTGTGTCTTTTTTTAGTCATTTTGTGTCTTTTTTGGTCATTTTGTGGTCAATTTGTGTCTTTTTTGGTCATTTTGTTTCCTTTTTTGGTCATTTTGTGTCTTTTTTTAGTCATTTTGTGTCTTTTTTGGTCATTTTGTGGTCAATTTGTGTCTTTTTTGGTCATTTTGTTTCCTTTTTTTGGTCATTTTGTTTCTTTTTTGGGTGATCTGAACTGTGTGTGTAAGATTATGTTCAGTGAGCGGGGGTCAACATGCATGTTAAATTGGGGGTCGCGACTCAAAAAGGTTGAGAACTACTGGATTAAATTATAAACTATTCACATTCATAATTTCTGGTGTTTATTTTCAGATGGTTCTCCCATGAACTAACAGTAAACCTGATCAATAACCTAATCAGTAAACCTGGACCCTGATCCTCAAACTGTTTATTTAGCATTTCTAACACTTAATAATTTGTCAATGTAATTTGTTTTGGTATGCTATGGTATGTGTCAAGTTTTTATTTATTTATTTTTTGTCTCGTTTCTTTATTTATCTATTTTTTTATTTGATTTGATTTTTTTACTATTATTATTATTATTATTATTATTATTATTATTATTATTATCATCATGTGTTGTTGAAGAGTACCTATTGTGACATTTGATACACTTTATTATTATTAGACTCCGACATTATATTGTGTTTTTGTTTTGACATGTCATAGTTTGTGTCAAGTTTTTATTTATTTACTTTTTATTATTATCATTATTATTATTTGTGTATGTATGTTATTTGTTACTTTGAAAATTGACAATAAAAATATTTTGAAAAAAAAAAGATATATATATATAAATAATTCACATGATGCAGAACGTTTCCCCAGTGAGAGTTTCAGTAAACGGGTTCTTGACTCAAAGAAATGAAGAATTAATCAGAATTTCACTACATTTGCAATTAAGACGAGTCTAATATTTGTTAAAGACAAAATATGTGTTAAAATATTCAGAATGTCCGTATTACATCCTTACTTATTAAGTCATTATAGTAATAATTATTACATTTATTACATTAACAGTAATCAGAATGCAGAAAATTGCAGGTAAAAGAAAAATTAAGAATGACAGAGCCGGGATTATATTTTCCTTGCATTTTTTAAAAATGTTGGTTTTATTCTATTTATTTGTGTATTTTTATGCAAGTTTTTTGTATTTTGTTGTGCATTTTATTTATTTTTGTGTGTGTTTTATGTGTGTTTTTCTGTCATTTTTTTGTATGTGTTTTGAGTGTTTTTATGTGCCTTTGTTTTAAAAAAAAAAGGGGGTTTTGTGTGTTTTTTATGTGTTTTATGTCTTTTTTTTGTAATTTTTGTTTGTTGTTTTGTTTTTTCGTATTCAAAATGTTGATCCAGTAAGTCAAAGTGAAACAATGATCAGGTCTTATAGATTTTGCTGAAAAAAAACCCACGAGTGGTTTATAGAGGCAGAATGAAGAGGAGTCAAAAAAGCCCCAAACTCCAAAGGGTTAATATTTAATATTTTTTTTTCTATTTCTGCTGTTTGTTCAGACTTCATGTCTGTTTGTACTTTTGGTTCTTTCTTTGTTGTTGTGCACCAATAAACCACAGTGAATATTCCCCCTCTCCTTATTTACTCTAATAAAAATAGGAATGCCAGAGCCGGAGGAGGTGTTGACAAAATACCAAAAAATATAAATTCCAGAAATTAGACAAAAAAAATATATAAAACTTTGAGATTCACTCAGATTAAAGTGGTAAAACTTCAATAAACTAAACAAACTATTTCTGGGAATATTCTCTATTACTCTTCTGGCTCTTTAATTATTTATTTAACCTACAATCAGAGAAAATGATTTTTATTGCTGCCTTCATATCTAATAAGCATTTCACTGCAGTCATTTATTGGCTTTTTAGTCAAAGAACCGTCTTGATCTCAGGCCCTTATTTCATAAACAAGGCCTCATATTTATATACAAAATCATGATACATTTTGTGTATAAAATCTGAATCTGTAAACAGGGTTGGTACTCTTTATCAGTGGTCAGATTCAAGCTTTTTTCAAGGACTCTCCAGGTAAATGTTCAGTCTTTTCCAGTATCTTCACCTGTTGTAAGCTGCATGTTTTAGATGAGTTCTTACAGACTAAAAGGGCAGATTTCACTGAACCAAACCAACAGAGATGGTGTTACACTTTCAGGAGGAACGCTCTTCATTCAGATAGATACTCATTATTTTACATTAACATGTGATTATCTATAGTCTAGAGATGGATAGAGTCAGATTGAAGAGAAATACAGGAAGAATTTAAAGCATTTACAAGAACTTTATCCAAAATCCTTGAAAATACAACATTTAAATTCAAGCATTTAAGGATTTCAAGCAGCCGTATGAACCTGATTAAAGTAACTAAAGCTGTCAGATCAAAGTGGTCAGAAATTAATTAAGTAGCATTAAAATGTGGATTATTATGAACTGAGTTATGTGCCATTAGATCAGAGTGATGTAGTTACCCGCTCCAGGTTGAGGATTGTGGCCATCTGGGTCAGACGGGCGAACTTGTCCCTGATGGTCCAGGTGGTGACGGTGGTCAGGTACGCCACCAGAGACCGCAACTCTTTATCAAACTGAAGACCTCCGAGCTGAAACAGAGGACCAGAGAGACGGTCAGAGGACTGAACGCTGAGAGCAGACCTTCTCAACCTCGGGGTTGGAAATGATTTCTGGGGGTCGCCAAATCATTTTGGAACAAATATATCTTATATTACATAGTTTCAGACAGAGAGATGTTTTAGTTGTTGTCCAAAATCTGATCTGAACTGTGATTCTGTTCAGTAGCACAGCGGAGAAAATAAACACACAAAAAGAAATAAACTGGCACGTTGTTGCTTTACCACAGCTGCAGTTAGCTAGCAGCTAGCTAGAACTATCTATATATAACTAGCTGGAACTGGTGCTGGAGAAATGGAGCGATGGCTGCAAAGAAAAGCTCCAGACTGGGTCAGCAGCAGCAGCAGGGGTCAAAGGTCGACCAGCAGAAAGACTAACGGGACCACCAGCCCAGAAACAGGCTGACACCGGCTAGGCTCCTAAATATCAGCCCCACTTCTTGAAGCATGGCTTTTCGTGCACCACAATAAACACCCCAGAATATCCAGAGTGTCATTTGCTCTGAAGTTCTGGCAAACGAAAGCTTGAAACCAGTAAAACTGAAGAGACTGAAGAAGAACAGTTAGAGGACTGAGGACCTCTAAGTCAGCTATTCTCAACCTTGGGGTCTCAAGATGATTTCTGGGGGTCAACAAATCATTTAGGAAGTCAGCTCTGTCTCCACTGTTAAAGTGTTCATGTGTTTTAGTCTTTTTGGTCATTTAATGTCTTTTTTGGGTCATTTTGTGTCTTTTTTTGGTAATTTTGTGTCTTTTTTTGATCATTTTGTTCTTGTTTTAGTCATTTTGTGTCGTTTTTTGGTAATTTTGTGTCTTTTTTGGGCCATTTTGTGTCTTTTTTTGGTAATTTTGTGTCTTCTTGGTCAATTTGTGGTCAATTTGAGTCCCATGCTGGTTAAACTGGGGGTGGAGACTCTAAAAGAATAGGAACTCCTGCTCTAACAGACTGAGGTGTTGTGGTGACAGCAGCAGCAGCTCCTCTCCTCCTCTCCTCCTCTCCTCCTCTCCCCACCTCCTCCTCCTTCATTCTCTCTGGACTCATTAATAAATAAGAGCTGGAGGCTTTTCATCACATGTGTGTCAGCAGAGTGATGCAACGTGCTGCAGCAGCAGCAGCCAGGCGCCCCCTGGTGGAGGCCCGGCGCCCCCTGGTGGCGGCCCGGCGCCCCCTGGTGGCGGCCCGGCGCCCCCTGGTGGCGGCCCGGCGCCCCCTGGTAATCTCAGTTCAGATCAGACAAACTAAGTTGATGTGACGGATTTTGGACAAATAATGAAGCAGACAACAACTAAAACATCTCTCTGTCTGTGCATTTATATATATTTTTATATTTTATTGTTTCTTTTAATCTAAGTCCTTTGCTATCAGTTTAAAGGTCCCCTGGTGGAGGCCGGCGCCCCCTGGTGGCCCGGCGCCCCCTGGTGGCGGCCCGGCGCCCCCTGGTGGCGGCCCGGCCCCCCTGGTGGAGGCCCGGCGCCCCCTGGTGGAGGCCCGGCGCCCCCTGGTGGCCCGGCGCCCCCTGGCGGCCCGGCACCCCCTGGCGGCGGCCCGGCGCCCCCTGGCGGCGGCCCGGCGCCCCCTGGCGGCGGCCCGGCGCCCCCTGGTGGAGGCCCGGCGCCCCCTGGTGGCCCGGCGCCCCCTGGTGGCGGCCCGGCCCCCCTGGTGGAGGCCCGGCGCCCCCTGGTGGCGGCCCGGCGCCCCTTGGTGGCGGCCCGGCCCCCCTGGTGGAGGCCCGGCGCCCCCTGGTGGAGGCCCGGCGCCCCCTGGTGGCCCGGCGCCCCCTGGTGGCCCGGCGCCCCGGCGCCCCCTGGTGGCGGCCCGGCCCCCCTGGTGGCGACCCGGCGCCCCCTGGTGGAGGCCCGGCGCCCCCTGGTGGCCCGGCGCCCCCTGGTGGCGCCCCCTGGTGGAGGCCCGGCGCCCCCTGGTGGCCCGGCGCCCCCTGGTGGCGGCCCGGCCCCCCTGGTGGAGGCCCGGCGCCCCCTGGTGGCGGCCCGGCGCCCCCTGGTGGCGGCCCGGCCCCCCTGGTGGAGGCCCAGCGCCCCCTGGTGGCCCGGCGCCCCCTGATGGCGGCCCGGCGCCCCCTGGTGGCGGCCCGGCCCCCCTGGTGGAAGCCCGGCCCCCCTGGTGGCGGCCCGGCGCCCCCTGGTGGCGGCCCGGCCCCCCTGGTGGAGGCCCGGCGCCCCCTGGTGGCGGCCCGGCGCCCCCTGGTGGCGGCCCGGCCCCCCTGGTGGAGGCCCAGCGCCCCCTGGTGGCCCGGCGCCCCCTGGTGGCGGCCCGGCGCCCCCTGGTGGCGGCCCGGCGCCCCCTGGTGGCGGCCCGGCGCCCCCTGGGGGCGGCCCGGCCCCCCTGGTGGAAGCCCGGCCCCCCTGGTGCCGGCCCGGCCCCCCCTGGTGGCGTTTCCTCACCCTGCTGAAGGAACACTTGAGGACGGTCTTCTCCATCTCCAGAGAGATCAGGCTGGTCATCAGGCTGGTCAGCTGGTCGTAGATGACGGGGGACAGAGCCGCCTGGAGACACGGGGGTCAAAGGTTAAAGACAAGATGTCTGAAGTGTTTTTATTATGCACAATAATAAAACAAAAGACAAAGATAAAGAGAGATAAAGGAAGGTTCAAGGTAGCAGCAAGAAACCCAACAGGGCTTCTACATATATTATATTATATTATATATATATTATATTATATTATATGTGTGTGTGTGTGTGTGTGTGTGTGTGTGTGTGTTGTCTCCTCTATTTGTATCTTTTCTATTTCTCTGTGTGTTTTTCTATATGTTTTTTGTATTTTTTCTGTCTGTTTTTATGTGTTTTTTTGTATTTTTGTGTGTTTTTAGTACGGTTTTTGTAAAAAAAAAAAAAAGTATGTGTTTTCGGAGTGCCTGTGTGTGTGTGTGTGTGTGTGTGTGTGTGTGTGTGTGTGTGTGTGTGTTAGTGATCGTAGCATCAGAGCCACTAAACTGCTCTTGTATTTATTCAGAGATGAGAAGTGGATGGATCTATTAAACTGATCATTCCAGAGTATTGATCCTGTATTTTAAGGAGAACTGACTGAGGTCAGTACGATAGTGAGGCGCTGTAATCTTAATTATCTGGTATTGTACTTATATAACTATGTACCACAGAAGAAGAAGGAATCAGAGACAGAGTGAGTGAGGATACCTTGAATTCGGCCATGAGCTGCTCCAGGTTGACGATGAGCTGCTGCACCCAGGGATCATTAGCTTCATAATCATTAAAGTCCTCCTGGGGAGACAGCAGCTGTTACTCTCACCTCTCTCACTCCTCCACCTTTATTCTGCTCTCTGCTCTCACTCTCTTACCTCCTCGATGTTGTGTGAGATGGAGAGGAAGCTGCTGATCCAGGGCTTCACCTGAGGCTTGATGGCGGTGGTGTTTAACTCCGTCAGACCCTCCTGTAGGACAACATCATCAGCTCTAATCAATCAGCATCCTGTTTAACACTTCAGACCTTCTGAAGAGGCTAGTAGGAGCAAAACTACTGACTTTTCTTCTTCTATTAATGCAAACATCAATAGCAAATGGATCAATGCAACTTTCTGGAAGTCTGCATTTTAAGGAGATAAATATTCAGATTTCTACACTGTAAAAAAGGTGTTTAGTCTAAAAACCAGATCAAACAGTAAATCTGAGGGAAATGATCTTGCTGCATGGACAGATAATTTACCTTGACAAGATTTATTACATTAAGATTATTAAATCTAGAAATAAGCATGTTGAACACTTAAAATAAGAAATGAACTCTTAAACCAGATAAAGTAAAGCTGCCAGCAGTGATGAACTGGCCCGTTTTTTTAAATTTGTGTTATTTTGTCTTGTTGTCTTTTTTGGTCATTTAACGTCTTTTTTGTGTCTTTTTTGTGTCTTTTTTTTGTCATTTTGTGTCTCTTAACATCTTCTTTTGGTCACAAAATGACCAAAAAAGACAAAAAATGTACAAAAGAGATAAAGTAAAGCTGCCAGCAGTGATGAACTGGCCCGAGCAGAGTGACCTGATGATTATTTGGTTCTTACCAAGATAAAAAAAATACTTTAGATTTAGAAGTGTTAGATCATTTATCTTGTGTGTGTGTGTGTGTGTGTGTGTGTGTGTGTTACCTGCAGCAGGTCCTTGAACTTGGCTGAGGTGTTCACCAGGTCTGACAGACAACTTTCTATCTTGGCTCGATCTCCAGATCCAGAGCCCTGACTGAACAGTTTGGAGCAGTCGTTCTTCAAGAAAAAACACAATAAAGCATGGAAATCATCATGAGTTCAACTATAAATTATATATATATATATATATATATATATATATATATATATATATATATACGAGTCTACGGTGGCCCTGAAGAGCAAATCACAACAACAAATCAAAAAACACAACTATTCATGTCGCCCGAGGGTACCTACTATTTCCGGTTCGGTTAATGTCGTTGCCTTTTCTGTTTTGTTGTTGTGTTTTTTGATTTGTTGCGTTTTTTGATTTGTTGTTACGTTTTTTGATTTGTTGTTGTGTTTTTTGATTTGTTGCGTTTTTTGATTTGTTGTTGCGTTTTTTGATTTGTTGTTGTGTTTTTTGATTTGTTGTTGTGTTTTTTGATTTGTTGTTGTGTTTTTTGATTTGTTGTTGCGTTTTTTGATTTGTTGCGTTTTTTGATTTGTTGTTGTGTTTTTTGATTTGTTGTTGTGTTTTTTGATTTGTTGTTGTGTTTTTTGATTTGTTGCGTTTTTTTATTTGTTGTTGTGTTTTTTGATTTGTTGCGTTTTTTGATTTGTTGTTGTGTTTTTTGATTTGTTGTTGTGTTTTTTGATTTGTTGTTGTGTTTTTTGATTTGTTGCGTTTTTTTATTTGTTGTTGTGTTTTTTTATTTGTTGCGTTTTTTGATTTGTTGTTGTGTTTTTTGATTTGTTGTTGTGTTTTTTGATTTGTTGTTGTGTTTTTTGATTTGTTGCGTTTTTTGATTTGTTGTTGCGTTTTTTGATTTGTTGTTGTGTTTTTTGATTTGTTGCGTTTTTTGATTTGTTGTTTCGTTTTTTGATTTGTTGTTGCGTTTTTTGATTTGTTGTTGCGTTTTTTGATTTGTTGTTGCCTTTTCTGTTTTGTTGTTGTGTTTTTTGATTTGTTGCGTTTTTTGATTTGTTGTTGTGTTTTTTGATTTGTTGCGTTTTTTTATTTGTTGTTGTGTTTTTTTATTTGTTGTTGTGTTTTTTGATTTGTTGCGTTTTTTGATTTGTTGTTGCGTTTTTTGATTTGTTGTTGTGTTTTTTGATTTGTTGCGTTTTTTGATTTGTTGTTTCGTTTTTTGATTTGTTGTTGCGTTTTTTGATTTGTTGTTGCGTTTTTTGATTTGTTGTTGCCTTTTCTGTTTTGTTGTTGTGTTTTTTGATTTGTTGCGTTTTTTGATTTGTTGTTGTGTTTTTTGATTTGTTGCGTTTTTTGATTTGTTGTTGTGTTTTTTGATTTGTTGTTGTGTTTTTTGATTTGTTGTTGTGTTTTTTGATTTGTTGCGTTTTTTGATTTGTTGTTGTGTTTTTTGATTTGTTGCGTTTTTTGATTTGTTGTTGCCTTTTCTGTTTTGTTGTTGTGTTTTTTGATTTGTTGCGTTTTTTGATTTGTTGTTGTGTTTTTTGATTTGTTGTTGTGTTTTTTGATTTGTTGCGTTTTTTGATTTGTTGTTGCCTTTTCTGTTTTGTTGTTGTGTTTTTTGATTTGTTGCGTTTTTTGATTTGTTGTTGTGTTTTTTGATTTGTTGTTGAGTTTTTTGATTTGTTGCGTTTTTTGATTTGTTGTCGTGTTTTTTGATTTGTTGCGTTTTTTGATTTGTTGTTGTGTTTTTTGATTTGTTGTTGTGTTTTTTGATTTGTTGTTGCGTTTTTTGATTTGTTGCGTTTTTTGATTTGTTGTTGCCTTTTCTGTTTTGTTGTTGTGTTTTTTGATTTGTTGCGTTTTTTGATTTGTTGTTGTGTTTTTTGATTTGTTGTTGAGTTTTTTGATTTGTTGCGTTTTTTGATTTGTTGTCGTGTTTTTTGATTTGTTGCGTTTTTTGATTTGTTGTTGTGTTTTTTGATTTGTTGCGTTTTTTGATTTGTTGTTGTGTTTTTTGATTTGTTGCGTTTTTTGATTTGTTGTTGTGTTTTTTGATTTGTTGCGTTTTTTGATTTGTTGCGTTTTTTGATTTGTTGTTGCGTTTTTTGATTTGTTGCGTTTTTTGATTTGTTGTTGTGTTTTTTGATTTGTTGCGTTTTTTGATTTGTTGTTGAGTTTTTTGATTTGTTGCGTTTTTTGATTTGTTGTTGTGTTTTTTGATTTGTTGCGTTTTTTGATTTGTTGTTGCGTTTTTTGATTTGCCATTGTGATTCACACTTCAGGGCCACCGTACTTATCTCTTATATAGTATATATATATATATACTATAGAAGAGATGTGAATGATCCTGAGTTGAACTCTAAATGACTTTAGATGAAGATCAGATGTGGAACAAACCTCCAGGTTCCTCTTGAGAGTGGAGATGTTCTCACTGCAGACCTCCACGTTGTTCAGAGTCACCTGACACACACAGAGAGACAGACAGAGTTCAGCTGCTTTAACGTCTGCACCATTAAAACCAGCAGGAAGATGAATGAACAGAGCGGTTATGAACCAGGAAGGCGGCCTTGGCGTTCTCGGCGCTCTCGATGCCCAGCGTGTTGAACTTCCCCTGCTGCAGGCTGCTCTGCATCAGGCTGACGGCGCTGCTCACGCCTCGCTGGATGTCCTGCAGCGTCGTAGCCGGGAAACCCTGACGCAGCTTATTATACAGCACCTCCCTACAGGAGCACAGAGAGACAGACAGCTTATTATACAGCACCTCCCTAGAGGAGCACAGAGAGACAGACAGCTTATTATACAGCACCTCCCTAGAGGAGCACAGAGAGACAGACAGCTTATTATACAGCACCTCCCTAAAGGAGCACAGAGAGACAGACAGCTTATTATACAGCACCTCCCTAAAGGAGCACAGAGAGACAGACAGCTTATTATACAGCACCTCCCTAGAGGAGCACAGAGAGACAGACAGCTTATTATACAGCACCTCCCTACAGGAGCACAGAGAGACAGACAGACAGCTTATTATACAGCACCTCCCTAAAGGAGCACAGAGAGACAGACAGACAGCTTATTATACAGCACCTCCCTACAGGAGCACAGAGAGACAGACAGCTTATTATACAGCACCTCCCTACAGGAGCACAGAGAGACAGACAGCTTATTATACAGCACCTCCCTACAGGAGCACAGAGAGACAGACAGCTTATTATACAGCACCTCCCTGAAGGAGCACAGAGAGACAGACAGCTTATTATACAGCACCTCCCTAAAGGTGCACAGAGAGACAGACAGCTTATTATACAGCACCTCCCTAAAGGAGCACAGAGAGACAGACAGCTTATTATACAGCACCTCCCTAAAGGACAGACAGACACAGAGAGACAGACAGCTTATTATACAGCACCTCCCTAAAGGAGCACAGAGAGACAGACAGACAGCTTATTATACAGCACCTCCCTAAAGGAGCACAGAGAGACAGACAGACAGCTTATTATACAGCACCTCCCTAAAGGAGCACAGAGAGACAGGAAGGAGACGAGAAGGAGATGAGAAGGAGACGAGAAGGAGGTAAAAAACTAACCAACAGAGAGAAGAACTAACCAGGAAACTGCACTGATAAAAAGGTGTCTAAAACCAGATCAAACAGTAAATCTGAGGGAAATGATCTTGCTGCATGGACAGATAATTTACCTTGACAAGATTTATTAAATTAAGATTATTAAATCTAGAAATAAGCATGTTGAACACTTAAAATAATAAATGAACTCTTAAACCAGATAAAGTAAAGCTGCCAGCAGTGATGAACTGGCCCGAGCAGAGTGACCTGATGATTATTGGGTTCTTACCAAGATAAAAAAAAAAACTTTAGATTTAGAAGTGTTAGATCATTTATCTGGTTTTAAGAGTTAATTTATTATTTTTAAGCGTTCAACCTGCATATTTCTAGATTAAGTGTATCCTCCCTTCTTTAATATTCTAGATTCTATTCTATTTAATATCTTTGTTCTATTCTATTTAATATCTTTGTTATATTCTATTTAATATCTTTATTCTATTCTATTTAATATATGTGTACTATTCTATTTAATATCTTTGTTATATTCTATTTAATATCTTTATTCTATTCTATTTAATATCTTTATTCTATTCTATTTAATATATTTATTCTATTCTTTTTAATATCTTTATTCTATTCTATTTAATATCTTTATTCTATTCTATTTAATATCTTTGTTCTATTCTATTTAATATCTTTCTTATATTCTATTTAATATCTTTATTCTATTCTATTTAATATCTTTGTTATATTCTATTTAATATATTTGTTATATTCTATTTAATATATTTGTTATATTCTATTTAATATATGTGTACTATTCTATTTAATATCTTTGTACTATTCTATTTAATATCTTTGTTATATTCTATTTAATATCTTTGTTATATTCTATTTAATATCTTTGTTATATTCTATTTAATATCTTTGTTATATTCTATTTAATATCTTTGTTATATTTCTGTTCTGTCCAACTTACTTGTTGGAAAAGCACAGAAGTTAAAATGCAGAACAGTTCCTTGTATGCAGCAACATAAATGAATAACTAAATAAAGATAAATGAAGATAATAATAATAATGATGATGTGAGACCTGAAGTCTGACTCCAGCAGAGAGTTGGCGTGGTTGATCATGGCGCAGAGACAGTCGATGCTGGAGCTGGACAACGCTCTGCTGATGCACTTCTTCACGATGTAGAAACAGTCGTCCACCATGCTGGAGGTCAGCTGACCCTTCTCATACGTATCCATGGCAACGGCCTGACCATTCAGACGGAGACAAGGAGTTACGACTGCTGCCTCTTTATCACTTTAATACTAACTAGGATCAATAACACAGAGCTGACATAGTGATTTTACTCATATATAATTATTATTATTTCTACATGCAGGTATGTGTTTATGGGATAGCCCTGACTAGGATTACATCATTACTCTCATCTACTCTATTCCCTTCTTTTCTTAACATTATTATTATCTTATTTACCTTATTGTTTACTCTAAAATTACAATATTTAGTTATTCACTATAAAACACACACACATATATATATATATATATATTGCAGGACTGCTCCAAGAATGAAAAACAAAAAAGGACTAAAAACTTTCCTTTTTAGCAAAACCTTTGGTTGCTCCCGTGTGTATACTTTTTTCCACTTTTTTAGCTGTTTTATCCTTTTTATAATTTGACTGTTATGCTTTTAACCTGTAGCACTTTGAGATTTCCTCTAATGTAAAGTGCATTACAAATAAAATGTATTATAATTATTATTATTAACATGATATGTAAACAAACCTAAATGTCTATTAACTCCTGCAATAAAATAAAAAAAAAACCAAAATACAAACAAGAGAGAAGCCAAAACATGACTCTGTTTCTGTTCTTCTTCTTTATGAATTATTGATGATGATTAAAATCAGACAAAACATTTAGGACACAAAGACTCTGCAGCTACAGACGAGCCTTTAAAACCATCTGACCAAACATATAAATAATAATAATAATGTAATAATATAAACCTTGTTGACGGACTCCCTCATGTAGAACTCTTCCATGGGGATGTAGAAGCCGATCAGCTCCTGCATGGTTCTGCTCAGCTGACAGTGTTTCAGCAGCTTCTCCATGTTCTGCTGATGTTCTGATGGGACAGACAGAACGTTTACATTCACATGGTTGTTCTTTAGCTCCAGAGAGCAGATCACCACATGTTAACCCATTTAGACCTAAAACGCCTGGAGAAAATGCCTGTAAAAACCTCAAATCAGCCCCTAAAACCTGAAGTTTTTCTGTAAATCCAACAGAAGTGTCAACTCTTCTACTAAATAATAGATTTTTCAGCCTCTGTAGCAGATCGAAATGAAATTCAACAAGTATGTGAGAGCTTATACCTATATGTGGCTTTCATGAGAAGTTGAGTTTATTTGTCCAAACCTTCAAAAGTTTAAAAAAAATCAATATGTTGCATTGTGACACTCCCACATGTATTCTGATGCATTTCATTGGCCAAGAGACTGAAAATAGGTGGGAAAAACTGCAAATACTACAAAACCACGTATCCACTTTAATGGTAGAATAACACAACATCGCTCCCAGTTTTAATGGTAGAAATGCTGTAATTCTTTCCTGGTTTAACTGGTTAATGTAAACTCACCCTGCGTGACGCTCTGAGCGTCTCCAACCTCAAAGTCCGCCGTGATGCGGCGCCGTAGGAAGCGAAGGTAGAGCTCAGCCCGGGCGTTCATCAGGGTCACCTCAGACAGGACCGGGTCCAGGTCCCTGAACACAACACAGACTGGTTAACTACAGACAGGACCGGGACCAGGTCCCTGAACACAACACAGACTGGTTAACTACAGACAGGACCGGGTCCAGGTCCCTGAACACAACACAGACTGGTTAACTACAGACAGGACCGGGTCCAGGTCCCTGAACACAACACAGACTGGTTAACTACAGACAGGACCGGGACCAGGTCCCTGAACACAACACAGACTGGTTAACTACAGACAGGACCGGGACCAGGTCCCTGAACACAACACAGACTGGTTAACTACAGACAGGACCGGGACCAGGTCCCTGAACACAACACAGACTGGTTAACTACAGACAGGACCGGGTCCAGATCCCTGAACATGAGATTAAACCTACTAAACGTATTAACATTAAGCGGGGTACCTGGGCTCGATCCCCTCCCCCGGCACGCTCCTCATCATGTTGCTCTGGACGACCTGAAACTACCAGAGAAGATCAGAGTCAGCAGGTGGATTAACCCTCTCAACAAGATGCTTCAGGGAGTTTTTACCTCTTTTACATTTACGTGTCCTTCTATTTCACTGCTACATATAAATTCTGACCTCATGGATTCAGCTCAACCATGACTAGAAGTGGGAACAACTAAAAATGTCTTTAGTGCAGAAAAACACAGTTACAATGACATTAATTATCACTAAATGTCATGAAAAAGAGCCACGAATACTGAAAAAAAGAATTGGGTCTGAACATGCTACGTACCTCTCCTGTCCTCTCCCCTCTGCTCTGTGTAAACAGCCTCTCCTCTCCTGTCCTCTCCTCTCTGCTCTGTGTAAACAGCCTCTCCTCTCCTGTCCTCTCCTCTCTGCTCTGTGTAAACAGCCTCTCCTGTCCTCTCCCCTCTGCTCTGTGTAAACAGCCTCTCCTCTCCTGTCCTCTCCTCTCTGCTCTGTGTAAACAGCCTCTCCTGTCCTCTCCTCTCTGCTCTGTGTAAACAGCCTCTCCTGTCCTCTCCTCTCTGCTCTGTGTAAACAGCCTCTCCTGTCCTCTCCTCTCAGCTCTGTGTAAGCAGCTCACCTTGCTGTGGTATCCTCTCTGCTCGATGAACTTGTCGACTATCTTCTGGGCCTGTCGGTCACATTCCTGCTGCAGGTGAGTCAGCAGAGTGTACAGGTGACCCGGACCGTAATACGTCTCTACGATTGGCTGGTGAGTCTCAACGACACGAGCAATACCTGCACACACACACACACACACACACACACCAAGGTTATTATAGTTAACGAAAACTAACAAAATAACGAAAACTAAAATTGAAAAAACATTTTTGTTAACTGAAATAAAAATAAAAACTAGAGTTTTTAAAAAAAAACGATAACTAACTGAAACTGTATTTTGTGGTTACAAAACTAACTAAAACTAACTAAAATTATAGTGAAAATGTCCTTAGTTTTCGTCTTTGTCAACTTTTTTCATTCATAATTCAGTGTTTCTATTTGAACATGCAACACATGGTGAATATGTTTACTGAGACTGGGATGTTTACACTAGAACCAAAATACAAAACACCCAGAACTGTAAGAGTTAATAACCTTATTGGGGCTGAGATGATAAACCAAAGGAAATAAAGGCACATACCCATTACAAAAAACTAAAACTAACACTAAAACTAATAAAAACTAAAACTAAGCATTTTCAAAAAATAAAAACTAAACTAAAACTAGCAAACTCACTCTAAAAACTAACTAAAACTAACTGAATTTGAAAACAAAAATTCACAACGAAATTAAAACTAAAACTAATGAAAAATCCCAAACTATTATAACCTTGACACACACACACACACACACACACACACACAGTGAGCTAGCTAGCTGATGCTGCTAACGTTAGCTAGCTTGTTCAGCTAGCCGGCCAGAC
Organism: Centropristis striata; assembly: GCF_030273125.1. Lineage (NCBI taxonomy): Eukaryota > Metazoa > Chordata > Actinopteri > Perciformes > Serranidae > Centropristis > Centropristis striata. Next base: position 783,524 of record NC_081518.1, read on the forward strand.
AAACTCATAACGGAAGTAGAGCTACTTTACAGAGTTACTGTCTAAAGTTAATTCATCTAACGGCCTTTAAACTTGGTATGAACACACTCTCTCTGTGTGTGTGTTCTGACCTTCCAGCAGCAGTGTGAGCGTATCAGCGAACACCAGCGGAGATCTCTTGTCTCCTGCGTCTCCTCCTGCAGCCAGCAGCAGGTTCTCCTCAGCTTTGGACGCCAGCTGTGGGAAACAATGAGACATAACACATCTGGAACTATCTCTGACCCAAAACAAAGATAGCTTACCGAATCTCCTCCAATAGTAGCCGGGGCTTCTATTAATAAAACATCAGTTTGGTGTCCGGCTAATAATACGGGCAGGCTATTATTTGAAGGAGGCTTTTATTAAAAAAAGAAAACCAGAGCAGCTCTGACCGGCACTTTTTGGAGTGTTTTACACAGCGCATTGTAGCCAGTTAGCCGGATGTCGGCCATATTGGAAGTACTGGGATGTAAACAAACAATGAACAGCTGAATGTTCATTTGAAGCAGGATTTAAAATGTCTAAACTAGTAAAAAGCCCAGAAGAACGTGCGTAAACGGCTGGACTTTACAGAGAATGACTAGGACAGCAGGAGAAACCAACAATTATTATCATTATCAAAGGATCTGCCCTTTAATTTCTCATTGGGCCTATAAAAAATCAGAAAATAGTGAAAAATGTAGCTAACACCAACAGGTCAGAGGTGTTTCACCAAGTTTTGAATGCAGGACTTTTACTGTAGTGGAGTCATTTCACAGTGTGTATTAGTACTTTTACTGTAGTGGAGTCATTTCACAGTGTGTATTAGTACTTTTACTGTAGTGGAGTCATTTCACAGTGTGTATTAGTACTTTTACTGTAGTGGAGTCATTTCACAGTGTGTATTAGTACTTTTACTGTAGTGGAGTCATTTCACAGTGTGTATTAGTACTTTTACTGTAGTGGAGTCATTTCACAGTGTGTATTAGTACTTTTACTGCAGTAAAACCAAAATTTACCAAAAAATGACCAAAGACGAGGTAAAATAACCAAAAAAAGAAACAAAATTACCTTAAAAAAAAGCCATAAAAGTTCCAAAAAACACATAAAAAGACACAAAATTACAGGCAAAAACCCACAAAAGTTTCACAAAAAAGAAACAAAATTACAACAAAGAATTAAAATGACCCAGAAACCCCACCAGACAGAAGGCCAGCTGACCTGAGTGCAGAGGTACTGTCCGAAGCGTGCGAGGCCCTGCTGGTGGAGGCCCAGCAGAGGGAAGATCTTGAAGAAGCGTTCCACTTGTGCGAGGTCGACGGCTGCGACGGCTTCGTCCAGCTTCTCGGCAACGATGACCTTCAGTTTCTGCTCCGCCTCCTGCAGCATGACCAGGCTGGCGTCCACCGCGCTGCCTGTCAGACGCCATGCGTTGTTATTATTATTATTATTAGAGCTATTTCTACTTACAGCACGCTGAGAGATGAGCTGAAGGCTTCTTACTCTCTTCTCCCTGCCTGCTGAGCTCGATCACCGACTGGTCCAGAGAGAGGTATCTGTGGATGTGAGCCGCCGCCTGCTCAAAGTCCTCGTTACGAAGAGCCGTCTGCACGCCGTCGGTGCAGAACTTCAGGTCCAGGATATCGTCGGCACGCTGGATCACGTTATAGAGCCGCGTCTGCAACATAACATAAGACATCAACATAGACAAGTTTAACCCATAAGAACCCAGAGCCAGTAATCCTTCAAAAGGAAAATTATGGGGGATATACCATAGACCAAGTGGACCTTATGATATATCTTATTTTTAAATGAACAAACTAGACACCTTTTCTGCTTACAGAAACACAAATTTGCCTTTTTCTTTGCATCTCCACCACATATATCAAAATTGTGACTTTAATAGTGCTGTTAGACAACAAATTCCATTTCAGATTTGTTTTTAAGTAACAAAATAATAATAAATCGAGAATAAATAAATATAAATAACACTGCCTTATTGGACGGCTTCTCAACAAGCTACTGTAGCTGTAGAACACTAAAAAACACACTTATGTACTTGAGAAAACATACATGAATATTACTAGAACATTTAAAATGTTTGTGACACCGTGTCACCATAGGTTCTTATGGGTTAATAAAACCTCTCAGACAGATGGAAGAACTGACCTTAGAATATACAGTACAGGCCAAAAGTTTGGACACACCTTCTCATTCAATGCGTTTCCTTTATTTTCATGACTATTTACATTGTAGATTCATCAAAACTATGAATGAACACATGTGGAATTATGTACTTAACAAAAAAGTGTGAAATAACTGAAAACATGTCTTATATTCTAGTAAGCAAAGGGTGGTTACTTTGAGGAATCTAAAATACAAGACATGTTTTCAGTTATTTCACACTTTTTTTGTTAAGTACATAATTCCATATGTGTTCATTAATAGTTTTGATGAATTTATAATGTCAATAGTCATGAAAATAAAGAAAAACGCATTGAATGAGAAGGTGTGTCCAAACTTTTGGCCTGTACTGTATATATATGTATATATATATATATATATATAATATTAGGGCTGCAACTAACGATTATTTTCATTATCGATTAATCTGTTGATTATTTAAACCATTAATCGATTAGTTGTTTGGTGAATAAAATGTATAAAAATATCAATGAGTGTCTCCAAACCACAAGATGACGTCCTCAAATCTCTTGTTTTGTCCACAAACCAAAGAGATATTCAGTTTATTGTCATAAAGGAACAAAGAAACCAGAAATATTCACATTGAAGAAGCTGAAATCAGAGAATTTGGACTTATTGTCTTTAAAAAAACTGATCAAACCAATTATTGGATTATCAGAATAGTTGGTGATTAATTTAATAATCGATTATTGTTCGATTAATTGAATTATTGTTGCAGCTCTATATAATATAATAGATTTTAACATATGCATTTGGATAATACATAGAAAGAAATAAAACTGTGTATATTTGTGTTTTCTTCTTTTTTCTTTTTCTTGGTTTCTTCTAACTTCTTCTTCTTTCTTCTAACATCAGAACATTTTACCTTTTACACTCATTCTATATTTTTATTTGCATTTTTGTGATGTGTGTTAATCCCATTTAACATGAATTTGAATATTCATTGAAAGAAAGCAAAACCTTGTAGAATATTTTAAGGGTCAGGCTGATATGGACTTGATGTCATTCTTAATTTCTTTTTAGTTTTTTACCTTTTTATGCCCCTTTTCTTCCTGCTACTATTGGGATTATAACCAGTGTAACATAAGTTAAATCCTGATGATTAACTCCTGGTGACATATCTGGTGATTTCTTCTGTGCAGTTCTGTTCCATAATAAAATCTACATGAATAAAGTTTTAAAAACCCTCTCAGACACAGTCAACAGTTTGACATTATGTCTGCATCATGTAAACAATAATTATGTGCATCCAGAACTCTCTTCTATAAATAAAAGCTTATATATAATAAAAGTTTGGACCTTTGCCAGGTCCAGCTGACGGACTTTGCGGCTGACGTTTTCGGCGAGGCTGCAGGTAAAGGTGATCATACCGGACAGCTGACTGGCATCTCCTCCAATCAGCTGCAGGTTGGGCCTGTAGAGCAGAAAGAGTAATAATAAATAATATAAGATATGTATTATATAATATAATATATGAGTGACTGTTACTAAGTGTACCCCATCCTCTGCAGCGCCAGCATCTTGGTGTGGATGGTCCCCTCTTGTCCCATCAGTCTGTCCAGCTCACACTCCACTTCTTTCTGTTTCACACCAAAACAAACACAAGAATATTCATTTTAGGTTTTATTCGTCCTTTGCTGCGCTGCCATCGTTGTAATCTCTGCTGAGAGACTTTTTTTATCTCCTCAAGCTCCTCGGGGGATACGGGACTCAACTCTTTACATTACCTGCATGGATTACCACCAAGAAGAGGAAATAGTTTCATCACATATAAAACAAGATTATCTGGCCCGATTCCACGTAATAATAATAATGATAATAATAACACATATTTATTTGACATTATGTGGCTATATATATAGAGACAATATATCTTATTTGAAGTGTTGAGTACCAGGGGAGAGGCCTAGAGAAGTATTTTTTACTTCAGCCTACTCCCTTTTTTTTCGGACCAAAATGATAAAGGAAATGCGTGTTGAATATTAAGTTAACTGGTTATTATTTCTATCTTATTACTCTTATTACTTAGGGCTATATATACTGTATGTGCGTAAATGTTTATGTACATCTGTTTAATGGTGTCTATGTGAGTAGTTTATGTTGTTGTTTATTTTTTCCGTTCAAAAAGAAGAATTAAAGTGAATGTGTAACAAGAGTCCTCTTTACATACATGCCTGCTTTATGGTGATAAAATGCAGTTTAAGGCAAAAACACAGTTTTGCTCATGCAATATTTTTGTGTATTACATATGAATATTGAGGGAACACAGACAGGTGTTACGGACCGTTTGGTACCCCGCTAACTCTTGAGGGAACAAAGACAGGTGTTATGGACCGTTTGGTACCCCGCTAACTCTTGAGGGAACACAGACAGGTGTTACGGACCGTTTGGTACCCCGCTAACTCTTGAGGGAACACAGACAGGTGTTACGGACCGTTTGGTACCCCGCTAACTCTTGAGGGAACACAGACAGGTGTTACGGACCGTTTGGTACCCCGCTAACTCTTGAGGGAACACAGACAGGTGTTACGGACCGTTTGGTACCCTGCTAACTCTTGAGGGAACACAGACAGGTGTTACGGACCGTTTGGTACCCTGCTAACTCTTGAGGGAACACGGACAGGTGTTACGGACCGTTTGGTACCCCACTAACTCTTAAGGGAACACAGACAGGTGTTACTGACCATTTGGTACCCTGCTAACTCTTGAGGGAACACAGACAGGTGTTACGGACCGTTTGGTACCCTGCTAACTCTTGAGGGAACACAGACAGGTGTTACGGACCGTTTGGTACCCTGCTAACTCTTGAGGGAACACAGACAGGTGTTACGGACCTTTTGGTACCCTGCTAACTCTTGAGGGAACACAGACAGGTGTTACGGACCGTTGGTACCCTGCTAACTCTTGAGGGAACACAGACAGGTGTTACGGACCGTTTGGTACCCCGCTAACTCTTGAGGGAACACAGACAGGTGTTACGGACCGTTTGGTACCCCGCTAACTCTTGAGGGAACACAGACAGGTGTTACGGACCGTTTGGTACCCTGCTAACTCTTGAGGGAACAGACAGGTGTGACGGACCGTTTGGTACCCTGCTAACTCTTGAGGGAACACAGACAGGTGTAACGGACCGTTTGGTACCCTGCTAACTCTTGAGGGAACAGACAGGTGTTATGGACCGTTTGGTACCCCGCTAACTCTTGAGGGAACACAGACAGGTGTTATGGACCGTTTGGTACCCCGCTAACTCTTGAGGGAACACAGACAGGTGTAACGGACCGTTTGGTACCCTGCTAACTCTTGAGGGAACAGACAGGTGTTATGGACCGTTTGGTACCCTGCTAACTCTTGAGGGAACAGACAGGTGTTATGGACCGTTTGGTACCCTGCTAACTCTTGAGGGAACACAGACAGGTGTTACGAACCGTTTGGTACCCCGCTAACTCTTGAGGGAACACAGACAGGTGTTATGGACCGTTTGGTACCCCGCTAACTCTTGAGGGAACACAGACAGGTGTTATGGACCGTTTGGTACCCTGCTAACTCTTGAGGGAACACAGACAGGTGTTATGGACCGTTTGGTACCCCGCTAACTCTTGATGACACACAGACAGGTGTTATGGACCGTTTGGTATCCCGCCAACTCTTGAGGGAACACGGACAGGTGTTACGGACCGTTTGGTACCCCGCTAACTCTTGAGGGAACACGGACAGGTGTTACGGACCGTTTGGTATCCCGCTAACTCTTGAGGGAACACAGACAGGTGTTACGGACCGTTTGGTACCCCGCTAACTCTTAAGGGAACACAGACAGGTGTTACGGACCGTTTGGTACCCTGCTAACTCTTGAGGGAACAGACAGGTGTTACGGACCGTTTGGTACCCCACTAACTCTTGAGGGAACACAGACAGGTGTTACGGACCGTTTGGTACCCTGCTAACTCTTGAGGGAACACAGACAGGTGTTACGGACCGTTTGGTACCCCGCTAACTCTTGAGGGAACACAGACAGGTGTTATGGACCGTTTGGTACCCTGCTAACTCTTGAGGGAACACGGACAGGTGTTACGGACCGTTAGGTACCCTGCTAACTCTTGAGGGAACACAGACAGGTGTTATGGACCGTTTGGTACCCTGCTAACTCTTGAGGGAACACAGACAGGTGTTATGGACCATTTGGTATCCCGCTAACTCTTGTGCTAACCTTTTTAGGTTTTTTAACCCGTTTAGTAAACAGTAGCTCTACTCTGAGCTGCAGGACATTAGCTTCATTGCTTTTTGTTCATTTTGTCCATAATTTAACAAAGTGGAGTTTTTGTTTGGAGCCGGAAGTGTCCCGGAAGTGACCGTGGATGTCTCCTGTCCATCAGCCTGCCGTTAGTTTATATCTGTTTATATATTTATATGTTGTGTTTACGGACCTCCTCGGCGCAGAGCTGCTGGTAAACTGTCTCCAGGTCCTCCAGCTCCGTCAGGGCGGAGATGGTCTCCATACTGACGGAGGACAGGGAGCTAGAGTCGGATCTTCTCGCCGCCACGGAGCCGCTGTCCGCCATCTTGCTCCGGTACCGGACTCTCCGTGGTATTACTGCCTGAGTTTGGACTGACAGGCAGCGCTTCGTCGCAGGATAGTGAGAGCTGCATCATCGAGTTAAAATCGTGTAAACGTGACCATAACATTAATATTTATGTATATCATCGCTAATATGAACCAACACACACGCCCGCAGCTGTGACAGCGCAGAAGCACTACCTGAGAAGCCAAACTCTGGGGCTTAGGACTCTCTCTAATACGCATGCGTTGTACGTGGAATGGAGGCACTTTACCTATGGGATCCTATGATGAAACAGAAAGCATCACAGGGACTAAAAGTGGGTTTTATGTTCAACCTGTTATCATTCTGCCCATAGACATAATATTTATATGTCTGTGATTCTACCTCTTTATCTTTATTAACTCCATGGAGTTTTGGGCTATTTTGTCCATGTTTTAATCCTTTCCATCCTGCCTGTAGACACCACTTAAAACATGTTTAAATGCCATGTTGGTATATTTTTTCACTTATATGACCTGATAATAACTGATTTTTTATTCTGACTTACTGGATCAACATTTAGAACCAAAAAGAAACAAAGAAAAACCAACATAAATGTGATCTTGTGATTGTGTGTGATCCTGTCATCAACTCTGGTTTTTATTCTAGTGGGACTCCATTTGATTTGGCTCTGGTGTGTTTAGACGAACAATTTTAGTCATTTTGTGTCTTTTTTGGTCATTTTGTGTCTTGTTTAGTCATTTTGTGTCCTTTTGTGTATTTTTTGGGTCATTTTGTGTCTTTTAAAATCTACGCACGACACTTTGCTATGCTATTAATGTTATAAGTTATTATTATATATACTGTTGCTGCCATTACTATTATTACTATATACTGTAATATACTACTATTATTATTACACCAGCCTTATTTATTTATTATTATTACTATTATTATTATATATATTATTTTACTTATTACTTTATTTATATTTTTCATTTTATTTTTATATTGTTATCTATTATTACATATTATATTATATATATTATATACTGTACTATTATTATTATATACCGTCTAGTATATAGACTTATATAGCATTGTTGCCATCGTATCACCAGTTTAATTATTACCATCATCTGTCAACCATCCTACCAACTCATGTTCTTCTTTTTAACTTCTTAAGTGTCCTTGTTCTATTCTGTGTTTTTTTTCTATTGTTGTTTTTATTTATGCTACCTCAGTATTTTATTCTATTGTATTTTATTGTACTTGAATACCGGACTGCTGTGACAACCGAATGTCCCTTCGGGGATGAATAAAGTAATCTATCTATCTATCTATCTATCTATCTTTTTTAGTCCTTTAGTCCAACATAAAATGTGATTTTGAATCTTTTTTTTAAACACTATCATGCTCAGGACATCACATCAGGATATCACACAATGAGAAGAAGAGACAGAAACTTCAAAATATATTTTACTAAAAGGAACATTATATATATATATATATATTTACATGAGCAGAGCAACAGACGAGGAACAGGATCAGGAGTCCTGCTGATCTCTGGAGAACAGGAGCAGCTCCTCTCTCTCCTGACGAAGCTCCTCCCATTTCTCCTGCAGCTCGGCCTTCTCCCTCTGCACCTCCTCTCTCTGTCTGTTCAGGTCTTCAGCTGCCTCCAGCTGAGCTCTCCTCAGAGCCTCGATGTTCTCCCTCTCTGCTGCCGCCTCTCTGGCGTTGACGGCTCGCAGCTTCTCCAGCAGCTCCCTCTGCTGCTGCAGAGCACGAGCCTCCTCCCTCTGAGCTCTCCTCAGAGCCTCCACCAGCTCCCGCTCTCTCCTCAGCACTCGCTTCTCTGCTTCACACGCTCTGGAAACTCTCAGTGCACCTGCAAGAAGAACAAGAAGAAGAAGAAGAAGAAGAAGAAGAAGAAGAAGAAGAAGAAGAACAAGAAGAAGAAGAAGAAGAACAAGAAGAACAAGAACAAGAAGAACAAGAAGAACAAGAAGAACAAGAAGAAGAAGAAGAAGAACAAGAAGAACAAGAAGAAGAAGAAGAAGAAGAACAAGAACAAGAACAAGAAGAAGAAGAAGAAGAAGAAGAAGAACAAGAAGAAGAACAAGAAGAACAAGAACAAGAACAAGAAGAACAAGAAGAAGAAGAACAAGAAGAAGAAGAAGAACAAGAACAAGAACAAGAAGAAGAAGAAGAAGAAGAAGAAGAAGAAGAAGAACAAGAAGAAGAAGAACAAGAACAAGAAGAAGAAGAAGAAGAAGAAGAAGAACAAGAAGAAGAAGAAGAAGAAGAACAAGAAGAACAAGAAGAAGAAGAAGAACAAGAACAAGAACAAGAACAAGAAGAAGAAGAAGAAGAAGAAGAAGAAGAACAAGAACAAGAAGAACAAGAAGAAGAAGAAGAACAAGAAGAAGAACAAGAACAAGAAGAAGAAGAAGAAGAAGAAGAACAAGAACAAGAACAAGAAGAAGAAGAAGAAGAAGAAGAAGAAGAAGAAGAACAAGAAGAAGAAGAACAAGAACAAGAAGAAGAAGAAGAAGAAGAAGAAGAACAAGAAGAAGAAGAAGAAGAAGAACAAGAAGAACAAGAAGAAGAAGAAGAACAAGAACAAGAACAAGAACAAGAAGAAGAAGAAGAAGAAGAAGAAGAAGAACAAGAACAAGAAGAACAAGAAGAAGAAGAAGAACAAGAACAAGAACAAGAACAAGAAGAAGAAGAAGAAGAAGAAGAACAAGAACAAGAACAAGAAGAAGAAGAAGAAGAAGAAGAAGAAGAAGAAGAACAAGAAGAAGAAGAACAAGAACAAGAAGAAGAAGAAGAAGAAGAAGAAGAACAAGAAGAAGAAGAAGAAGAAGAAGAAGAACAAGAAGAAGAAGAAGAAGAACAAGAAGAAGAAGAAGAAGAACAAGAACAAGAAGAACAAGAACAAGAACAAGAACAAGAACAAGAAGAAGAAGAAGAAGAAGAAGAAGAAGAAGAAGAACAAGAACAAGAACAAGAAGAACAAGAACAAGAACAAGAAGAAGAACAAGAAGAGGAACAAGAACAAGAAGAACAAGAAGAAGAACAAGAACAAGACCAAGAAGAAGAAGAAGAAGAAGAAGAAGAAGAAGAAGAAGAAGAAGAAGAACAAGAAGAAGAAGAAGAAGAAGAAGAAGAAGAAGAAGAAGAAGAAGAAGAGGGAAAGAGAAGGCCACATGTTTAGTCTCAGATACAGTAGAAACACAAAATGAAGACAAATATTTTTTTAATATGTAGCAGAGAAACCAAACTGCATTCTAAAACTGAGAAAATGTCAAAAGTTCTTGAGTTCTTCTTTGTCTAATTCTCATGATAGGTTTAAAAAGATCTGGGGCTCTTTTATTGAATACATTAGAAAAGATAAACCTCAAACTGGTACCTGAACGCACTGCTTTCTTATTTTTATTTTATTAAGTAATTAATATATTATATTGTATATAAATATATGTTATATATATTGTATATTTTTTTCTTGATATGTATTAATTTATTAAGTAAGTATTTCATTTCATGTGAGTGGACAATTGGGGACATTTTGTTGGACTGACATGTTTTTGTGCACATTTTCTTTTTACATTAATGGTTAAGTGGTGGCTGGCTGTCTGTTGCTTCTGTTTTGTTTTATCTGTTTGTTTACTTTTATTTTAATTTTTTTTTTCTCTGTTGGGTTTTTTCCTATGTTTATTGTACTGTATGTGTCTGTATATATATATATGTGCCAAAACTTTGCATAAATAAAATTTACAACAAAAAAAAAAGTTCTTGAGTACATAAGTGCTTAAATGATATCCAAAGTGAACACTGTTTTATCTTCATATTTACTTCTTTAGCAGTTGAATTATTAAGGACATTTACAGGAAGAAATACATAACCGTAGTCAGACTGTTTGTCTCGACACCAGAAGACGGATCAAACCTCAAAAAACAAAATGTGTCCAAAGCAAAGAGTGTTGTCACATCAGGCTGCAGGAAAAAAGATCTAATAGTGATTATTATACTGCATGATATAAAAGGTTCTGGATGATATAGCAGGGAGTTATTGCTCTTATATTATTATTGTCATTTCTATTAAAAAATATATTTAAATGGTCATGATGTGATTTTTTTTGCGAGGATTTGTACAAAACAAAGATTTTGTGGAATATGATTTGTAGGCTGGGACGTCTCTTCAACACCACAAAACTTTATTCAGAACGGTATAATAATAATAAAAATAATAATAATAATAATAATGCTAACTGGATTGATGGTGTATTCCTCCTGTCACAAACTGAACGATGCCTCAAACATGTAGATCTCAATCTTTCTGGTTCTTTGATCAGACAGATCCAGTCAAAATACTGCAGATGTTGTATTTTATCTTGGTTTGTGGTCAGAGAATCAGGCTCCGTTTCCATGGTGACGGTCTGACATTTTCATCAGCTACTCCTTCCACAAAGTTCTCCTCCATCACTAGATCTCCCAGGTCTCCTCCAAAGCAATTTTTTGGCCATTTTGCATCTTTTTGTGGTCAATTTGTGTCTCTTTTTTTGCTTATTTTGTGTCTTTTTGTGGTTAATTTTTGTCTTTGGCCATTTTGTGTATTTTTTTGTCATTTTGTGTCTTTTTCCGTTAGTTTTTTGTCTTTTTTTGGCTATTTTGCATCTTTTTTTTGTCAATTTGTGTCTTTTTATGGTCAATTTGTGTCTTTTTTTTTGTCATTTTGTGTCTTTTTTGTCAATTTGTGTCTTTTTGTGGTCAATTTGTGTCTTTCTTTGGTTATCAGGCATCTTTTTTGGTCATTTAGTGTCTTTTTTGGTCATTTTGTGTCTCTTTTTTTGCTTATTTTGCGTCTTTCTGTGGTCAATTTTTGTCTTTGGCCATATTGTGTATTTTTTTTGTCATTTTGTGTCTTTTTCCGTTATTTTTTATGTCTTTTTTTGGCTATTTTGCGTCTTTTTTGTCAATTTGTGTCTTTTTGTGGTCAATTTGTGTCTTTTTTTGTCAATTTGTGTCTTTTTTAGTCAATTTGTGTCTTTTTTTGTCATTTTGTGTCTTTTTTTGGCCATTACTACTCCTTCCACAAAGTTCTCCTCCATCACTAGATCTCCCAGGTCTCGTTCACAGCCATCTGGCTCCTCCCACCAATCGCTGCATCCAGAATGTGATGGAGGTAATTCCAGATCCTTCTCTGTTCACTAATACTATCTGTACATATCCTGGACATTTGGTGGAAAGACTCCTGGAAGTTTATTAGAGCTGCCAGAGCAGCTTGAAGGTCCCACCATGGAAATAATCCCACGTTTCTTTATTTCCTGTACTGGAGCATGTATGTGACGTAAACACATACGTGACGTGAGCAGATCAGATCAGAGTTTTGTGTCTTGTCAGTGTAGACCAGCTATTCTCAACCTTGGGGTCGGGACCCCAATTGGGGTCGGGAGATGATTTCTGGGGGTCGCCAAATAATTTTGGAAGTCAGCTCTGTCTCCACTGTGTTAAAGTGTTCATGTGTTAATGGATTTTTGGTCACTTAATGTCTTCTTTTGGTCATTTTGTGTTTATTTTTTTGGTCATTTTGTCTTTTTTGGTCATTTTGTGTCTTTTTTGGCCATTTTGTGTCTTTTTTTGATCATTTTGTGTCTTTTTTTATCATTTTGTGTTCAATCTGTGTCTTTTTTGGTCATTTTGTTTCCCTTTTTGGTCATTTTCTGTCTTTTCTGGTCATTTTGTGTCTTTTTTGGTCATTTTGTGTCTTTTTTGGTCATCTTGTGTCTTTTTTTGGGTGATCCGAACTGTGTGTGTGAGATTGTGTTCAGTGAGTGGGGGCCGCGGACAACATGCATGTTAAATTGGGGGTCGCGACTCAAAAAGGTTGAGAACTACTGCTGTAGACGACACGCTACGGAGGAGAGGATCTAAGTTTTACACTCTGGAGGCACATTTTAACGTTTTTAAGCCCCAAAACCACCGTCACCGTCTAAACTAAAGGCACTTCACATAAAATATTTTGTCGTTTTTACCCGTAAGCGTCCTGGTGTAAACATGGTCTTATATTTGTCTTCTAATAAATGAAGTTGCATTTTGTAAAAAGAAAGAAAAGAAAGAAAAATCTTTAAAGAAGTGAGGATGAATGACAGAAACAAACAGAGAGAGTAGAAAGGTTACCAGGACTCTGTGTCTCCGTGTCCCCGTCAGTCTCTGCTGGTGTCCTCGTGTCCCCGTTAACGTCGGGGCCCCGTGAGGACGGGCGGGGGGGCAGGGGAGGGGGGGGGATATGCCCGCCTGTTACCAGGCAACAGAAGACCTCCGGGTGTCTCTTGGACATGTGGCGGTGCATGTTGCTGGTGGTGGAGCCGTCGTAGTGTAACTTCTTCATGCAGATGTTACAGCGAGTAGCAGACAAACTCTTCAGGTGGACAAAGTGTCTCCACACGGAGCTGCGCTTCACACCGGGACGCGTTCTCTCCTCCTGCTCCTCCTCCTGCTCCTCCTCCTCCTCCTCCGGTCTTTGTTCTGCTGCAGCGTGATTAGAGGAGTTAACATCAGCCTCCTTCACCGTGGAGACGGGCTCAGACTCTCCGTCCTCCAGAGACACTTCTAGCAGGAGACAACAGCTTCACTTAGGACTGGGAGTAATATACAGGCTGAAATATGAGCCACCAGAAAGTGAATATGAATTATTTATATTTGAATTTGAATTGCTTAACTTGAATAATTGCAATAAAAACCTGAATTTGAATCACATAATTTGAATTTGTATTGAAAAACTGAATCTGAATTATAATTTGAAATTTAATTTATTAGTTTGGAACTGAACATTCAGTTCTCACAATTCAAATTCAGTTCGCAAAATTCAATTTCAATTTTCTGCAAGGAACATGCTGGTAGTTGAGGCAGAGCAATCGAGCTCAGAAAACGGAGGTGCTGATTGGCCGAAAAGGTGCTCTGTGTATCTGAGCTCGATTGTTCTGCCTCAACTACCTGGATGTTCGTCGCAGAAAATTGAAATTAAATTGTGAGAACTGAATTTTCAGTTCCAAACAAATAAATTAAATTTCAAATCACAATTCAGATTCAGTTTTTCAATGCAATGATTCAAACTGAACAACACACATCCAAACTATGTGATTTAAATTCAGTTTTTTAATGCAATTATTCAAGTTAAGCAATTCAAATTCAAATATAAATAATTCAGATTGAGTTTCTGGCGGCTCATATTTCAGCCCGTAGTAATGATTCATTATTGATTGTGTTGACATGATATTTATGAATCCATGTGTTACCTTTAGCCGTGAGGGGGGGTGGGGGGGGCTTCCTGTCTGCTGCCTGCTGTGAGAGCACCTCGGGGTGTTTGGAGGACATGTGGCGGTGCAGGTTGCTGGTGCTGCCACCTTCAAAGCACTGAAGTTGCTTCATGCAGATGCGGCAACGAGCAACAGACGTGTTTTCCAGGTGCTCGAAGTATCTCCAGATCAGGCTGCGTTTCTTACAGCGAGTCTTTACGGGAGGATCTTCTTCTTCTGCTGCGCCTCCCACAGCAGCTTCCAGGAGGCCGTTAATAGCAGAATTAATATCAGCCTCGTTCACCATGGCAACCGCCTCAGAGGCTCCGCCCCCCAGAACCATGTTCACTAAATAACAGGAAACAAAAGGTTATGATTATCAATCAATCAATCAATCAATCTATCAGACTTTATGTGTAGAGCACTTTTTATACAAGAGAGATGCAACATAAAGTGTTTTACATAAAAAAGGAGAAAGTCATAATAATAATAAAAATAACAAAACATAGAAACAAGCAAACACCCTCCATCCACCATCCCATTATTATTATTATTATCATTATTATTATTATTATTATTAATAAAAACAAAGCTCAAACTGAGGAAGCTCCATCTCAACGTGGAGGTAGACTAGAAATTAATTAGATAAAAAATAAAGTAAGGTAAGAAAAAAATAAATAAAATAAGGTTTAAAAAAATAAAAGTAAATAATAATAAAAATCTTTAAAAAAGCTAAAACAATAAATAAATAAGAAGTAGAGCATGATAAAATGTATATATAAAAATAGACTAATAAATAGTAGCAAATAAATAAATAAATAAATAAATAAAAGAGAAGATGTTATAACACTAAGATGCACGAGCAAAAAAAAACACTCTAAAAATGGTTCAAGTAAAAGTAAAATTAAAAAGATAAGTCTTAAGTTTGCTCTTAAAAATATGAAGCGTCTTTATGTTGAATATCTGTGATCAATATTAATTTCTTCAAATAAAAACATGTTAAAAAAATAATAATATGAAGCATCTCTGATGATGATACATAAAAAAGGAGAAAGTCATAATAATAAAAATAACAAAACATAGAAACAAGCAAACACCCTCCATCCACCATCCCATTATTATTATTATTATTGTTATTATTATTAATAAAAACAAAGCTCAAACTGAGGAAGCTCCATCTCAACGTGGAGGTAGACTAGAAATTAATTAGATAAAAAATAAAGTAAGGTAAGAAAAAAATAAATAAAATAAGATTTAAAAAAATAAAAGTAAATAATAATAAAAATCTTTAAAAAAGCTAAATCAATAAATAAATAAGAAGTAGAGCATGATAAAATGTAGATATAAAAATAGACTAATAAATAGTAGCAAATAAATAAATAAATAAAAGAGAAGATGTTATAACACTAAGATGCACGAGCAAAAAAAAAATCTCTAAAAATGGTTCAAGTAAAAGCCAAATTAAAAAGATAAGTTTGCTCTTAAAAATATGAAGTGTCTTTATGTTGAATATCTGTGATCAATATTAATTTCTTCAAATAAACATAAAAAAATAATAATATGAAGCGTCTCTGATGGTCTTCAGGTCTTCAGGAGGCTGATCCACAAACGTGGACCACAGAGAGAAAACGACGCCTCCCCGTGGGTTTTAGTTCTAACTTTTGGTTTTATTAAAAAGCTCCCAGAAGACCTGATGAGGGCTACAATGAATAATTGATTATTGATGAAGGATATTTAAAGAGCCATGTGTCACCGGTAGTGTTGGCGTCCTGTGATGGCGGCTGCTGCTTCGGTCCTCCTCGCCGCGGGAACACGTTGGGGTGACTCTGCTTCATGTGGCGGTGCAGGTTGCTGGTGCTGCCGCTTTCATAGCGTCTGAGTTTCATCCTGCAGATGCGACAGCGAGCAGCATCCAGACTGTCCAGGTGCTCAAAGTGGCTCCAGATCAAGCTGCGCTTCTTAAACCTGGCTTTAACGGGCCGGTATTCACCTGCCGCTTCATGTTTCACCTGTTCTGCTGGAGCTCCCGCTGCAGCGTCCAGGACGCCGCCAAGAGCAGAACTAATATGGGCGTCGTTCACCGTGGTAACCGTGGTAACCGCGTCAGAGTCTCCGCCCTCCAGAACCACCTCCACTAAATAAGAGGAAACATTAATGTCAGAATAACGGCTGCAGCTACTGATTCCTGATTGAGGAATATGTTGATGTTTCTTTAAGAAAACAACCAAAAATTAAATAACAATAATAAAAGTGAACAGTGTAAAATGTCAGAAATCTGTTAAAATACTCATCACAAGTTTTTAAGCTACTTTAAGATATTCCCTCATTAAGGCAACATCTTTTATTTCTTATATTTTCAAATGATCGTAGAAATTTGAACTTTCCAACAGTCCTTCAACACAACACAGAGACAGAGAGAGGCTGTTTACACAGAGCAGAGAGGAGAGGACAGGAGAGGCTGTTTACACAGAGCAGAGAGGAGAGGACAGGAGAGGCTGTTTACACAGAGCTGAGAGGAGAGGACAGGAGAGGCTGTTTACACAGAGCAGAGACGAGAGGACAGGAGAGGCTGTTTACACAGAGCAGAGAGGAGAGGACAGGAGAGGCTGTTTACACAGAGCTGAGAGGAGAGGACAGGAGAGGAGAGGCTGTTTACACAGAGCAGAGAGGAGAGGACAGGAGAGGCTGTTTACACAGAGCAGAGAGGAGAGGACAGGAGAGGAGAGGCTGTTTACACAGAGCAGAGAGGAGAGGACAGGAGAGGAGAGGCTGTTTACACAGAGCAGAGAGGAGAGGACAGGAGAGGAGAGGTTGTTTACACAGAGCAGAGGGGAGAGGACAGGAGAGGCTGTTTACACAGAGCTGAGAGGAGAGGACAGGAGAGGCTGTTTACACAGAGCAGAGAGGAGAGGACAGGAGAGGAGAGGCTGTTTACACAGAGCAGAGGGGAGAGGACAGGAGAGGCTGTTTACACAGAGCAGAGGGGAGAGGACAGGAGAGGCTGTTTACACAGAGCAGAGAGGAGAGGACAGGAGAGGCTGTTTACACAGAGCAGAGAGGAGAGGACAGGAGAGGCTGTTTACACAGAGCAGAGAGGAGAGGACAGGAGAGGCTGTTTACACAGAGCAGAGAGGAGAGGACAGGAGAGGCTGTTTACACAGAGCAGAGGGGAGAGGACAGGAGAGGCTGTTTACACAGAGCAGAGAGGAGAGGACAGGAGAGGAGAGGCTGTTTACACAGAGCAGAGAGGAGAGGACAGGAGAGGCTGTTTACACAGAGCAGAGAGGAGAGGACAGGAGAGGCTGTTTACACAGAGCTGAGAGGAGAGGACAGGAGAGGCTGTTTACACAGAGCAGAGAGGAGAGGACAGGAGAGGCTGTTTACACAGAGCAGAGAGGAGAGGACAGGAGAGGCTGTTTACACAGAGCAGAGAGGAGAGGACAGGAGAGGCTGTTTACACAGAGCAGAGGGGAGAGGACAGGAGAGGCTGTTTACACAGAGCAGAGAGGAGAGGACAGGAGAGGCTGTTTACACAGAGCAGAGAGGAGAGGACAGGACAGGAGAGGCTGTTTACACAGAGCAGAGAGGAGAGGACAGGAGTTAGTTAGTTGTCCAGTCAGCTGCTGGTGATGCTGTTACTGTAACTTCTCATGTATGATGAGTTGAGACAGTGAACTGGTATTATCTGCTCCATTCATTCATTCATTATGTTTCTGTTTGCTTCATTCTGAATAAACATTAAATCATTTTATGTGTCTGTCTCCTGCTGCAGCTACATGCTAACGGGCTCTACCAGCGTTAACTAATGATTCACTAGAGGAAAAGGACAAATCCTAGTGAGTTAATGTAGAAACAACAGTAACAGGCCTTCAGAGAGTTGAACCAGCGACCTACCGGAGCAGTAGTCCCCGTCAGCCTCCACCTCTCCGGGTCCACTGGTGCTGGTGTCTCTGGTGCTGGTGTTACTGGTAGTTGTTGGTGGTTTGTTGAAGACCTCTGCGGGGTGTTTGACCCGCAGGTGTCTGAGCATGTTGGTGGTGGGTCCCCGGCCCAGCCTGGTCCGTCTGACCAGGACGTCCCGGCAGAGCAGACACTGGACCAGCACCGGGTCCACGGTCCGGAAGAAGCCCCACACCACGCTCCGCTTCCGGACGTTCCTCCGGAAGACTCCGCTCATCATCACCTGCGGCTCATCGTCCGTTTTATCTGTAAAGTGATGGTGATAATGTCTCGGTCATTAAAAGGGAACAATAATTAATAATAAGTGAATAATAACTAGAGTTCTAACAGCTGCTACCGTTAGCTGTTAGCCGTTAGCTGTGTTTATGTTTTGATGCTCTTTCACCCACAATGCATTGCTGCTCTCCAACGTCAACTGCGGGAAACGGCTGTCTTTGATTGGCTGATACTCCTTGCCTACGTTGACGTTGGTTGGTTCAATTTAGAGTAAGAATATCTGGATAAGCCAATCAGAGGCAGAGAACGGCAGAGTGGGCGGGCCAACATTCACACAGGGGAACCTAATGAATATTTATATATAAATATATATAATAAATATTTATATATAAATATATATAATAAATATTTATATATAAATATTTATTATTATGTATACATATTTATTATGTCTATGGAACATATAGACATAAAGATTTATACATTATGTCTGTATGTTCCATAGACATTATAAATATTTATATATAAATATTTATATCTAAATATATATAATACATATTTATATATAAATATATATAATAAATATTTATATATAAATATTTATTATTATATATACATATTTATTATGTCTATGGAACATATAGACATAAAGATTTATTTATTATGTCTATATGTTCCATAGACATTATAAATATTTATATATAAAGATTAATTTATTATGTCTATGTCAGGGCTCCCTCCCTCATTTAAATAACATCTGTGTATATGTTTCTACTGTTTAGATTTTTACATATTTGAAAATATATTTGTTTGTTGACTTTCTCTATTCTTATTCATGCTGCTGTTTTTGACCTGCAGTATTTGCCTTAATAATCTATATTTTTAGTACTTTATTTGTTCTTTTGCATCAACTACTACCACTTGGCAATAGAATGGATTGGTTTGATTTAAATTAAAAATATGTGTATAAAAAAAAACCTTTTCTTGAATTTTATTTGAATATTTTCACATGTAGATTTTCCAGTTTAAAATGTTATCAATGTATTATTAAGCATACTATTTATATATTAAATTAAAAAGCCAAGTAATCCTGTCTGGCTATACTACAAACACAGATGATATATTACTAGTGTTGAAACAATGATATTAACTTATTTAAAGATGAGCCAACGCTAGTTTCCACCAAACCTGAACTTTGACAACAAGCATTTTATGCAAAGTTTTTTTTTTGCATTTATGTAAATGGTGAAATCCTGCTGCTGCAGCTTATTTCAATAGTTTTTTGCATTTATGTAAATGATGAAATCCTGCTGCTGCAGCATAATGTTCCTTTTGATGAATTGAGACTTTATGGAGACAAAGAAGGAGGAACCATGGAACATATTGCATCATGCAGCTAACATATTTAAAATGATTATTCCGTCAGATTGTAGTTAAATATTAGCTAGAACACTGACACAACTCACCTCAGCAGAAATATTTGATTTACAAAATATTGGTTTGGTAGAAATGTAAAAATTGTGTGAATAGCTTTACTATAATAAGCTCAGTGAAGTATACACTACCGGTCAAAAGTTTTAGAACACTCCAATTTTTCCAGTTTTTTATTGAAATTCAAGCAGTTCAAGTCAAATGAACAGCTTGAAAGGGTCCAAAGGTAAGTGGTGAACTGCCAGAGGTAAATAAAAAAAGGTAAGCTTAACCAAAACTGGAAAATAATGTACATTTCAGAATGATACAAGTAGGCCTTTTTCAGGGAACAAGAAATGGGTTAACAACTTAACTCTATGGAGTCTTGGGCTATTTTGTCCATTTTTGAATTCTTTTCATGTCTTTGTAAGTCATTTTGTGTCTTTTTTTGGTCATTGTGTGTCTTTTTTTAGTCATTTTGTGTCTTTTGGTGTCTTTTTTTAGTCATTTTGTGTCTTTTTTTGTCATTTTGTGTCTTTTTTTAGTTATTTTGTGTCTTTTTTTAGTCATTTTGTGTCTTTTTTTAGTCATTTTGTGTCTTTTTTTGGTCATTTTGTGTCTTTTTTTAGTCATTTTGTGTCTTTTTTTAGTCATTTTGTGTCTTTTTTTGTCATTTTGTGTCTTTTTGTCATTTTGTGTCTTTTTTTAGTCCTTTAGTCCAACATAAAATGTGATTTAGAATCTTTTTTTTTACTTTCAAAACACTATCATGCTCAATAAAGAATTTTAAATGTTGCAAATGTGCATTAATTTCAGAGTACACTGAGACATTAAACTGCATCATTTTCAATTAAATTCTGGAAAAGTTGGTGTGTTCTAAAACTTTTGACCAGTAGTGTATATTATAAAAATATACTGATATTCTACCATGTTTCAGTACACAAAGTGGACAGGTTAACACTCATTTAGTCTCAACATGATTATTAAAGTGAAGTGTGACCAGAGACACTGAATGAATACAACTGTATTTATTTAAGGAAATATCTTTCAGGCACATCAACAGAACAGTTTCCCAACTTAAATGCAACACGTTGTGCTCAACAAGCCAATTTATCAATTAAAACACTAAATCTAAACAAGATAAATATGACAACAGAAATTCACAGGCTGAAAACACAAACACTGAACAGAATAAATGATGGGAAACTTTCTCCGCACCAACACATAAATAAATACAAAAGTCTTCCTTATACAGACGCATGTTAGGTTCATTGTGCAGCGAGCCGGCTGGTTCAAGCTTCACACTGCTTATTAAATATGTGGCATTTTATCAGTTATCAGTGCAAAAACAAGAACAAGAAGAAGGTGAAAACTCAGTTGGAATGTTGTTTAATTATTGAATAGTGGCGGTTATGAATGTGATGTGTTTTATAAAGACACTTGATGTAAACTTGGTTATTGTTTCTGTAAAGCGTTAACGTGGATGAATCCTTATTTTAAAGAACAAACCAATCAAATCAAAGCTGCTTCTATCTTCACCTCAGTGGTGTGAATATGTACTTATTTAATTTAATAATAGTTATTGAATATGACTCTGGATATTCAGTGAGTGACTACAACTACGGTAAACTGTTTCAAACACTCTGAGCAGGTTAGAGGCTCACACCTTTAGATCCAGTGGTTCTACTCCATGAAAACATCAGTTTGGCTTCAGTATGACATGTATCTGGAATAACTCTAAATGCATAGATTGCATGAAACATAAACTTGTAAAAAACATATAAAATGACTTCAATGGTTAACATGTAAACAAACCTTTTACACACATTTTAAACTAAATTTAGTTGTCAAACACCTTCAGGCTTTGTGTCTAAAACTTTGACAATTTAGCAATAAAAGGTCATTAATGTGTAAATTGTAGCAGAAGCCTGTTTCTGTAATATTTCATGTGATTCTCCTCGTGTGTAAACTGGACAGGTGGAAGTTTCCTTCTTCACAGTCGGTTTCAACCAGTGAATTCATTGTGATTGGTGAGTTCTCACAGAGAAAACCAAACATCCATATAAATCTCTTTCTGGAAGTCATAATCCATCTCTCTCCTTCCATATGTTCAGTTTGTTCCAGCAAACATTCAGCAGAATCTCACTGTGTTCAGTGTTTTTATCTACAGGTAGTTTATTCTGATGAAATGATGACGAACACCAGAGCTGGGTGATAAATCTGTCTCAATACATTTCATAACTTGACATATATCATGATATGGCATGTTTTCTGGTAATTCAATAAATAATAAATATTCTTTATGGAATAACCACATGGTAAAGACTAGTTTTGTAAACGACATGTTAGCAAACAGAACGTGTTTCTGTGATGCTGTCGGGTCGTCAGAAGTATCGATACTCAAAAAAGTATCGATACTAAAACGTTAAATAATGAACACTTATTTTCAAAATATTGATACCTAGCCAAGGAATGAACACTTATTATTTTTTTATCAAGCTTGCCTAATATTGTGCACAGCATACAACCTCAAAATATTGTTCTAATTGTTATTGTTTATTGTATTTATTTATTTGTTGCACTACCTCAGACCTGAAGCTTGTTATCATAGTTGCAGTTTCTTTTTGCACAACTGTTTTTATTATAAATATTTAACCTGTGGTTCTGTTCATTTTTACATGTTGCATTTTTCTTGATAATAAAAATATTTCTGTTAAATTTTGGGGTCTTTGTTTTTATCCTGGTGGTATCCAGTTGAACATCTTAGTATGGTGACAACCCTAAACGCAGTTCAGCTTTGCAAACATTAAAAACAATAGAGAAAAACATATATAATTGACATATTTTATATCCTATTGACAGTATATGTGATAAATCACCCAGCCCTGCTGAACATGATGGCGTTTAGATAATAATCTCTGTCACTGTGAAGAAGGAAACTTCTTATGAAACAAACATTTCAGATGAAGAATCACTTTAACTATTCGTCTTGAAGAATTTGAGGGGCGATGCTACAAATTATACTTTCTATTATTCAGTTTTCAACATAGCTTATTAAACTCAATCCCTGGTTTGTTATAAATGTCAGAACATAAAAACCTACGAGCCCCTCTTTCAATCTTTAAACTGCTTATTATTACAAATGACAACAATTAAAAAAATAAAAGGAAACTCTGCACAGCTCCATTATTCTGAGTTCAGAGGCTGATGAAGGTGTTTTATTAGTCAAATCTGCTCCTCATGCTTTAATAATAATAATAATAATAATCACATTCAGGCCTCAGGTAAACACGTCCTTTCACAATAAGGTGCTATTCGTGTTAGGAATAAATAAACACCAAAATAGATGTAAATAATATGTACAATAGATATTAAAATGTTTCTGTGTTGGACTGTTTCATGTTTTAAATTGAGCCAAAAGACTAAAAAACGACGTATTCGGACCCAAAACAGGTTATTAGAAGAAAGAAGAAGCTTTTACACAAACTTCACTTAGTTTAGATCACGCCGACACAACCATATTGATTTATTTATTTATTTATTGATTTATTGGGGAAAGGAGATCTGTAACTCTTCACTTTAAAAAGTCTATATTTAAAATATTCTGGCTTTCCTCTAGAGCTGCAACAACTATTCAATTAATGGAACAATAATCGATTTTTAAATTAATCGTCAACTATTTTGATAATCCAATAATTGGTTTGAGCAGTTTTTTTTAAAGACAATAAGTCCAAATTCTCTGATTTCAGCTTCTTCAATGTGAATATTTCTGGTTTCTTTGTTCCTTTATGACAATAAACTGAATATCTCTTTGGTTTGTGGACAAAACAAGAGATTTGAGGACGTCATCTTGTGGTTTGGAGACACTCATTGATATTTTTAGACATTTTATTCACCAAACAACTAATCCATTAATCGTTTAAATAATCCATAATGAAAATAATCGTTAGTTGCAGCCCTTTATTCCTCAGGAAGAGCTGAACTCTGTCCAATCACAAGAATAGAGTAGAAGCTCATTGGATCAATGTGATTAATCAGTAACTTTCTATCTTGACACAAATGTTGAAGTGGATAAAGGAAATGGTCAGGTTGTGTTTTGACTCTCGAGGATATTAATAGATAATATTTGACATAGTTGTGGTGCCTTGCTGACAGATTATGAAACTTATTTAGCAGGAAATGTTGTCATGACTTCCTGTTTAAGTAAGAACTTTTTGGCGTGGTGCAGGTAATAAATGTGTAAACGGGGCGCAGGTATTATTAGATTATAGGAAAGATATATATTATAGATTATTACAGGTATTATAGGATCAGAATAATGGAGCTGTGGTGAACTAATTTAGTGTACAAACAAATCCTAACTGTGAGGGAACAAACAGCCACAACACAGCCGTGTTTTCTGACGCAGAATATTCTGCTCAACATGTGAAAATGTAAAACAAGTAGTCATGGTAACGTGAGCATCAGGAACATTCAGTTTAGTGTTTGGGAGCGAGACGTGTTCAGCTCTTGTTCCGCTGCAGCGCCTCACACAGGTTGTGGTTGGGGTCGGGCTCCTGACTCATCACCTCCACGTTCTCCCACTCGCCGCTGCAGCTGGAGCGCTTCACCGCCTCCACCACCGTCTGCACGTACAGCCCGTCCTCGAAGGTCGGCGCCATCGCCACGGGCCCCGGCGCCCACGAGCGGCGCTCCTGGTGAGCCTGGAACGACTGTCTGAGCCCCGTCACCATGGCGCCGAGCCCCCGCAGGAGAGGCAGCGGCATCTCCTTCGCCTCGGGCCCCGCCCACCCGCTGTCGCCTAGCAACAGCTCCTCACCTTTCCCTCCGTTGCGCTGGCCGTAGAGCTCCGTCCCCCTGGCGACCAGCCGCCCCGCCGACCCCACCACCATCACCTCGTGCACCGACGAGCCCGGCATGTTGAAGTTGAGCGTGACGGTGCAGCAGACGGCGCCGGCGCCCGGCGGCCCGTTCCCGCCCATCAACATCTGGAAGAAGCAGAAGTCGTCGCTGGTGACGCGGCGGATGCC
>NC_081518.1:813179-948179 GCF_030273125.1 Centropristis striata
TTATGTTTCCTTTGTTTCTTTTGGGTTCAACATTTTTATCAAGTAAGTCAAAGTTAAAAATTTTAGTATTGTGACAACCCTAGTCTGTAGAAACAAATAATATAAATAACAAAATATAAATCAATCATAAATCTAAAACCTATTATCAAGTGCAAATCTCAACAGTTGCCAAATACAAAAAGAAAAACTCTTCGCCACAGTCATAACGGGTCATTAATGGAAACCTTTATGCCTTATATACGTCAAGAAGTAGGAATGTTGCCAGTATCATGATATGCATTTTTTTTACCCATAAAAAAATATACCGGTATAATCATGAACGATACGATATGGCACACAACTACAAAACACTTTAAAAAACTCTTGTGAACAGACAGGAAGTAATTTAACCTGTTTCACAATGTTACAATAACTAAAACCAGCAGTTCTCAACCTTTCTGAGTCGTGACCCCCGCTCACTGAACACAATCTCACAGATCACCCAAGAAAGGAACAAAATGACCACAAAGACACAAAATGACCAAAAGAAATACACAAAATGACGCAGAAAAGAAACAAAATGACCAAAAAAAGACAAAATGACTAAAGGAAGACACAAAATGACAAAAAGACACAAAATGACTAAGAAAAGACACAAAATGACCAAAAAAGGAAACAAAATGACCAAAAAAATACACAAATTGACCAAAAAAGACACAAGATGTTCAAAAAAAGAAACAAAATGACGCAGAAAAGACAAAATGACTAAAGGAAGACACAAATTGACCACAAAATGATCAAAAAAAGACAGAAAATGACCAAAAAAAGACAGAAAATGACCAAAAAAGACCCAAAATGACCAAAAAAAGACACAAAATGACCAAAAAAGACAAAATGACCAAAAAAAAAAGACACAAAATGACCAAAAAACCCTGAAATGACCAAAAAAAAGACATGAAATGACCATAAAGACTAAAACACTTTAACACAGTGGAGACAGAGCTGACTAAAATGATTTGTTGACCCCAGAAATCATCTCGCGACCCCAACTGGGGTCCCGACCCCAAGGTTGAGAACAGCTGACTAAGACCACAGACAGACGACATTACTTTGTGTAAAATACTTTATGAGTGATTGTCTCCATAAAACAGGACAAACATGTCCGTTAGAGGTCCACACCAGTTTTTCTCATCAGCAGTCTCTCATTGTGTCCTACGACATAGTTGACATGCCATTCCTCACTAGTGCCACACCCACAGAGTCTACGTCACCTCCACCTCTGGAGACAGAACGCTGCCCTGAGTGTGTTTTCACCTCTCAGACCTTCAGCAGCAGCAGAAACTGATTGAGTCTGAGCTGCTGGTAACTCACAGCTGAACCTTCCATCTTTCAATCTGATTTTATTGAAAACAATAACACAGCAGCATTTTTCTTTAACAAATAAGAAAATCATAATGTCTGAGGTAGTTAATAAGATATTCAACTTAAAATAAATAGCAACAATTTACAGGACAAACTAAGAAAAGAACTGCAACCATAAATAAATAAAGAGTCCTAAAGAGGTTTTGGTTTCATTATAGTCCACAGAATACAGTTTCAGTTTTTATTTTTATTTCAGTTAACGAAAATGTTTTTTCAATTCTAGTTTTGGTTATTTGGTTAGTTTTGTTAACTATAATAACCTTGTTACAGACTGAGGCTGATCATATTAATATTTAGTGTAACTGTGGAGGAGAAGCTGATCTACTGTCAGGATGGAGGAGGTGAACAGCTCCGTGATGTGTGTTAGTGTGTTTATGGGATAAGGAGTTATCATTAGAGCAGTGTGTGTGTGTGTGTGTGTGTGTGTGTGTGTGTGTGTGTGTGTGTGTGTGAGCACCTGAACATGACCTTTAAAAACAGCTCTACCTTCTTCACTCTGCAGCAGCCAAACATTCATCAAGCTCTTTATTTATCATTTATTTATTCATTTAACTCTCTCTTCTTTATTTAACTCTTTATTCATCATTTAACTCTCTTTATTCATCATTTAACTCTCTTTATTCATCATTTAATTCTCTTTATTTATCATTTAACTCTTTATTCATCATTTAATTCTCTTTATTTATCATTTATTTTATCATTTAACTCTCTTTATTTATCATTTAACTGTCTTTATTTATCATTTAACTCTCTTTATTTATAATTTAACTCTCTTTATTTATAATTTAACTCTCTTTATTTATCATTTAACTCTCTTTATGCATCATTTAACTCTCTTTATTTATCATTTAACTCTCTTTATTTATCATTTAACTCTCTTTATTTATCATTTAACTCTCCCAAACATTCATCAAGCTCTTTATTGATCATGTATTGTATTATTATTTTTTATAGTTTAGTCCTCTGATGGTCAGATAACAGAGTCACTCTGTCCACATCAACAGTAGCTAGCTGCTCTTACACTTCATTTATTTATTTATTTAGATTTTATTACGATATCACAAACTTACACACACACACACACACACACACACACACACACACACACACACACACACACACACACACACAGTGAGCTAGCTAGCTGATGCTGCTAACGTTAGCTAGCTCGTCCAGCTAGCCGGCCAGACAAACTCATACCGGAAGTAGAGCTACTTTACAGAGTTACTATCTAAAGCTAATTCATCTAACGGCCTTTAAACTCGGTATGGAACAAAAGAAACGGAGGAGAAACATTATAAACCTACTGAAATCACCAGAAACCATCAGAGAGCTGCTCCACCGACCTGCTCCACCCACAGAGACTCTACAGAGGTGGAGATGGTCCCAGCAGAGGAACGGGCGCTGCCCTGTTGCTAATGGTAACGTCAGCCGGACGACCAGAGACTCTATAGAGGAAGCCGGAGATGGTCCCAGCAGAGGAAATTCACTTCCCCCGACACGCGGAAATACGGCTTCACCAAACACACGGAAAGTTTTTACTTGTGAAATATATTATAATGTAGATGAAAACTAAAATTAAAATATTTAAACACAAAAATGACTTAGAGGAAGTTATGTCACTCATTTTTTATTTTTATTTTTATTTTTTTCGTCGTTTTTTTGTTTTTTTTTGTTTTTTTAAATCAACTTTATTAAGGCAGTTGGGTGTAATACAAAAAAATACATCAGAACGTCGCCAGGGGGTTTCAATAAATCCTAAAGAGGTTGTCATACAAAAATATTATAAAAATTACAAATATTCAGAGTTTTAGCAGCTTTCAAATTAGTAGAGTCTTTAATAGAATTAATATACTGCTTGGTTTCACTTATAAATATAGAAAAGAGGGGATTTTTTTTGTGTATCGAGATTTATGTATGTGATATTTTGCCAATAGTATAATTAGATTTATAATGTAATATTGATTTGTGTATGGGAAGTCAGTGAAACCAAACAGTATATTTTCAAAACAAAGGGACAAATTAGGTTCAATTGAAAAAAAAAAGGAAGTTACAAATATCTTTCCAGAACTTAGACGAAAAAGGGCAAGACCAAAATAAATGAAAAATACTTTCAGGGTGCCCTTCACAAAAAAAGCAATTCAAATCTAAATCTTTTTTAAAACGTTGAAGAAATATGTCACTAATATTGGTGTAACTTACTGTGGCGCAAGTGCACTCGTTGAGACACCGGTTTTTCCCATGATGCACCATTCTAGCATACACTCACCTCATATGAAAAGTTTCTTTTTAGTTTTAGGTTTTAAGAAAACGTTATAGCATTCATTTTAGTTCTCAACAAGTTTACTGGTTAAGACATTATGACACATAATTTCTAAGGTTACCGCCGGCCGCTGCTTCAGAGACTCTTTAAGAGGTGGAGATGGTCCCAGCAGAGGAACGGGCGCTGCCCTGTTGCTAATGGTAACGTCAGCCGGACGACCAGAGACTCTATAGAGGAAGCTGGAGATGGTCCCAGCAGAGGAAATTCACTTCCCCCGACACCCGAAAATACGGCTTCACCAAACACACGGAAAGTTTTTACTTGTGAAATATATTATGATGTAGATTACACTAAAATTAAAGTATTTAAACACAAAAATGACTTAGAGGAAGTTATGTCACTAATATTGGTGTAACTTACTGTGGCGCAAGTGCACTCGTTGAGACACCGGTTTTTCCCATGATGCACCATTCTAGCATGCACTCACCTCATATGAAAAGTTTCTTTTTAGTTTTAGGTTTTAAGAAAACGTTTTAGTTTTCAACAAGTTTACTGGTTAAGACATTATGAGATACACTTTCTAAGGTTACCCAAAAATAAATAAATAAATAAATAGTCCTTTTTTTGGGCTTGATAATGTGACAGTATGCATTATATTATAATTACAATTATGATTATATAATTATATATACATTATTATAATATAATGTTATACACACACACACACACATATATATGTATATATATATATACATATATACATACATACATACATATATATATAGACCTATAAATATATAGGCCTATATATATATATATCATTATAATTATAATATATATTATAATAGTTGTTTAATGCAGGTGTGTCTTTATGTGTGTATATATGCTACCTTGTTATTCACAGCTCCATTAACACAGTGAATGGAAGGTGCTGTAGCTCTGTTATTCCTTTCATGTTTTATTTTCTCATGGCCTTTTCAGACCTGCATTAAAAAAAAAAAAGACCTGCATCAGGAGCTCTAAAGGAATACCGGCTCCTAGAAAACTATTTCAGAAAATAAGTCTATGTTAATAACCAGTTCTGTTTAAATGGCATTTGGTAGTGGAAGACTACACTGCAAAAACCAACTGACAAAAAATAAGACGGAAATAACTAGAATTATGCAAATAATGCTCTAAAAAAGTCAAATTATCTGCCAGTGCAGTAAGTAAATATTTATTTGTAAGAATTCGTGAAATAAGTAACATATCTAGCACTGGAAAAACAATGATGTCTTAAAATAAATACAAATTTACTTATTTGGAGTAATTATGGCTTGAATAGCCCGACTGTAGTAACATTAAAATAAGCCAGAAATACTTGAAACGAGCACATTTGGTGACATTTGGTGAAAATGCTTTTGAAATATCATTTTAACTCCATGCAACTAAAACTCTCAACTGGAGCCAATATTTGAGGTAAAAACTCACCATATTCAACAGTTGAATAGATTGAAAAGCATGAAAAAGCTCACAATGTCAATCCTAAAAACAAGTCTTTACACAATAAGATAATAAAATAAGCACATAATAGTAATACTAATAATTAAATAAGCACATGAAGCTATGGTCAGTAGGTAAATTATACTCAAAACAATATAATTAAGATGCTATTGCTAGATAGAAGAAGAAAATACTTGGTAAGCTTCATGTTTTTTTGCAGTGAATCACTTCTTTACCATATTTGCTATTAAGAAACGTGACTGTTTGTTTCCAATTTTGGACATTTTAAGTATATTCAAAATAAAGTGTCACCAATTTTTGTCAAATAGGCACAAATGAATGTGCTATGTCCACTTTACAGAGTTTTTTTAAAAGTATAATAATCCTTCTGTAACCTGCAGCCTCTGAAAGAGCTCCAGGTGTTGATGTGGTGGTTGGGCTTTTTATGGCTAAACTCATTTCTTTGATTAAGAACAAAAAAAAGATGCTATTGAAGCAGCTCCTAGTGCTCCATTATGGTCGCCAGCACAGACTCAATCACAAAGGAGGAATCTACAGCGCCACCAAGTGGCTGAGGAAGGTTACTACCACCTGCAGCCTGCAGGGCTTCACAATCAGCTGATTCACAAATACAACATGTAACATGTGCTATGAGTAGCTATGGGGAAGAAAACAACTAATTCACTCCTCAGATTGAATGAAACGCTTTAACGATGCTCTTTTAACCGTTTGTGTTTAACATTCTGGAGTCTCTAAAAGCTCCAAATAATCAGACTTGTTGCCTCCATCAGAGTATAAAACAAAGCAGCGTGGAGCCCTACTGTACATTTACCTCTAAAGTTCTGGCTGTAAACTCCATGAGGCCAGTTTCAGTTTGATGATGATATACCAAGTAAAACTGGAGACAAGCTCAAATAGATTTAGTATCAAATGATAGAACTGGATGGAACCCTCTTATATGGTAGATTTGACTCCTTTGGTCACATTTGACACATTTAACATTCTTTATTGAGCATGATAGTGTTTTGAAAGTTAAAAAAAGATTCAAAATCACATTTTATGTTGGACTAAAGGACTAAAAAAGAGACAAAATGACTAAAAAAAAGACACAAAATGACAAAAAAAGATACAAAATGACAAAAAAGGCACTAAATTACCAAAAAAAGCCACAATATGAGAAGCATAAATGACCACAAAATGACTGAAAAAGACCAATAATAATAATAATAATAATAATAATAAATACTCATAATAAAGACTCTTTATTATGTCTCTGGGCGTTACCTCAGACATGTAAAGATAAATAATAATAATAATAATAATAATAATAATAATAATAATGATAATATGATTATAATAATAATAATAATAATAATAACAATAAAGAATACTCTATAAATAAAGACTCTTTAATATGTCTATGGGAGTTACCTCAGACATATATAAAGGATTTAAATAATAATAATAATAATAATAATAATAATAATATTAATAAATACTCATAATAAAGACTCTTTATTATGTCTCTGGGCGTTACCTCAGACATGTAAAGATAAATAATAATAACAATAACAATAATAATTATAATAATAATAATAATAATATGATTATAATAATAATAATAATAATAATAATAAAGAATAAATACTCTATAAATAAAGACTCTTTAATATGTCTATGGGAGTTACCTCAGACATATATAAAGGATTTAAATAATAATAATAATAATAATAATAATAATAATAATAAAGAATAAATACTCTATAAATAAAGACTCTTTAATATGTCTATGGGAGTTACCTCAGACATATATAAAGGATTTAAATAATAATAATAATAATAATAAAATAAAAACAATAACAACAACAACAATAATAATAATAATAATAATAATAATAATAATAATAAGATAAAAAATAAATGTGCGCTACCTGCCTCTGGCCACTAGGGGCGGTAGTTGCCTAACGGGCCGACCGCAAGGCATTGTGGGACTTTTAGTTCTGAGCGGGTTTGTCTTGTTAACGGAGAACAAACGGAGACTTTTATCAGGTAAAACTGGACATCAGCTGCTGGTTCTGGTCCGATCCCAGCTCCTCGGACTCTAATCCGGATTAAACCGGGTTGATCTGGTCCCGTCCGGAGGGAAGAGACTCACTTTGGGAGGAAAATAAACAGGAAGTAGTTAGATTGTGGGACGTGTAGTTCCTGTAGGCCACCAGGACGGAAAAAAGAAACAACAGTAAATAGTGTAAAGTGTCTCCGGGAGCCGGACTCTGCCGGACTCTGCCGGACTCTGCTCCGCCGCCATGCCGGGCTTCACCTGCTGCGTCCCGGGCTGCTACAACAACTCGCACCGGGACCGGGAGCTCCGGTTCTACACCTTCCCGAAGGACGCGGGGCTGCGGGAGCTGTGGCTCCGGAACATCTCCCGGGCCGGGGTCAGCGGCTGCTTCAGCACCTTCCAGCCCACCACCGGGCACCGGGTCTGCAGCGTCCACTTCCCCGGCGGCAGGAAGACCTACAGCATCCGGGTCCCGTCGCTGTTCCCGCTGCGGGGCGTCAACGAGCGCAGGAGCCGCCGGGGCCGCGGCAGGAAGGTGTCCGCGGCCCCGGCGGCCCCCTCGGGGGGCCCCCCCGCGACCTCCGGGCTGGGGGTCAGCGGCGGGCTGGAGGGGGGGGGCCGAGGGGGCCGCGGGGGGCGAGGCCAGCGACGACGGCATCACGGTGGTCCAGATCGGCCAGAACGGGGAGTACCTGGGCACGGCAAGGCTGCCCGCCCAGTCCGAGGGGACCTGCTACACCGGGGGACCGGGTCCGGTGGGCTGCAGCGGGGACGAGCTCACCGCAGACGAGTGTGCCCCGGTGGAGCCCGGGTCCGGGGGGGACCGGGGGGTCCGGGGGGCAGCAGGTGGCCGTGCAGTACGTGAGCGTGACCAGCAGCCCGCTGGACCACTCGTACTCCCTGACCACCGGGACCACGTCCACCGAGCTGCTGCGGAAGCTGAACGAGCAGCGGGACATCATCGCCCTGATGGAGGTCAAGATGAAGGAGATGAAGTCCACCATCCGCCAGCTGAGGGTCACCGAGGCCAAGCTGCAGGAGGAGGTCCGGGAGCGGGACCGGCTGCTCTACGGGAACTCCGTGGCGTTTAACGTCCGCAAGAAAATGTGATGAGACCCGGTTTCTGACCCCGAACCCTACCGGAGACTGAGACCCGGTTTCTGACCCTACCGGAGACTGAGACCCGGTTTCTGACTCTACCGGAGACTGAGACCCGGTTTCTGACCCTACCGGAGACTGAGACCCGGTTTCTGACCCTACCGGAGACTGAGACCCGGTTTCTGACCCTACCGGAGACTGAGACCCGGTTTCTGACTCTACCGGAGACTGAGACCCGGTTTCTGACCCTACCGGTGACTGAGACCGGTCCAGAGACTCAGAGAGACTCAGAGAGACTCAGAGAGACTCGGAGAGACTCGGAGCGGGTCCAGCTCTATTTTGTATAAAACTTTGAGCGATGACAATTTATTTTCAACAAGTTGAGCTGATTTTTCAGAGGCTGAAGTAAAAATAAAGTTGAGTGGCTCGTTAATGTAGCTTCTATAATAACATGATCACCTGGAGACCTGCTGGTCCACCAGCCAGACTTGGAGACCTGCTGGTTCACCAGCCAGACTTTGAGACTTGCTGGTCCTCTAACCGGACTTGGAGACCTGCCGGTCCTCCAGCTGGACTTGGAGACCTGCTGGTGGACCAGCTGGACTTGGAGACCTGCTGGTCCACCAGCTGGACTTGGAGACCTGCTGGTGGACCAGCTGGACTTGGAGACCTGATGGTCCACCAGCTGGACTTGGAGACCTGCTGGTGGACCAGCTGGACTTGGAGACCTGCTGGTCCACCAGCTGGACTTGGAGACCTGCTGGTGGACCAGCTGGACTTGGAGACCTGCTGGTCCACCAGCTGGACTTGGAGACCTGCTGGTGGACCTGCTGGACTTGGAGACCTGCTGGTGGACCAGCTGGACCTGGAGACCTGCTGGTGGACCAGCTGAGGTCAATAAAAGACATTTTATCCAAACAGACTGGTGTGAGACGTTTTAACTGACTGATGAGGAGAAAACGCCTCGTTACATAGAAAGTTTTTCTCTTTCAGATAGTTTTTATTTGCTCTTGTGGATTGAAATGAAGAAGCTGCTGCAGTAAAAAGATCTGCAGAGATAAACATGATGCCATGAAGCATCTTTAGGGTTTTTAGTAACTGAAACACTATTGTTATGTAGAGCTGCAAATATTAATTGATTAGTTGTCAACTTTTTAATCAACCAACAAACATTCTCACAAGTGGTTTTATTTCAAATAAATCACTTTCCAGCTTCTTAAATCTCCCTTAGCTGAATATCTTTTTAATTTGTGGACAAAAACAACATGTAAGGACATTTAAGTCGTCTTTTCTGACATTCAATACACCAAACAACTAATCAGTGAATTAATAATGTATTTATTCATTTGCATATGAATGGAGAATAAAGACAGTTAGTTGCAGCCCTGCACTTGTTAGTAAATGAACTAAAACTACCATTTATTAACCTGAGTTGCCTTCAACGGTACCTTAAGTTGTTTTCCTTTTATTTTTGTTGCTAAGAGAAGTTTGTGCAGCAGATATTAATAATAAAAGACTGAAAAGGAATTCTTAAAACTTGAATGGGCGCTCAGAAGATGAGATCTATTAAAAAGATGTTTTTGATGCATTAAGTTACATTTGCTCAGCTTCTGTTGTAGGAAATCTAAAGAGAAGTAGAAGAAAAGAGCTTTTTTCTGCAGATAAATGAAGCTCGGCCCAGACGTTGTTCTGCTGGTCTCAGTGTGATTTAGTGGCTGCGTCTCATTACTGTTTCATGCACACGATGTTACATTTCACATGTTTGAACTTTTGTCTGACAGCTTTGTTCTGCTCTCATTTTGAAGTAAACTTCATTTTGTCATAGTTCTGATTCACGCTGATTAATTTCTCTGTTTGTGAGATGTTTCCTGATTGTGTCCAGTTTCACATTAACAGTCAAAAGATCATGGAGGATTTTTATTTATTGCTTTTACTTTAAAGTTGGGAAGATTTTAGCTCAACCCTCCTGGATTACAGTCACCTGGAGGAAGCACAGAACATTCTGAATGTCTTTACACTGTAAAAAGGTGATAAAAACCAGATAAAAACAGTAAATCTAAAGGTCTAAAACCAGATCAAACAGTAAATCTAAAGGTCTAAAACCAGATCAAACAGTAAATCTAAAGGTCTAAAACCAGATCAAACAGTAAATCTAAAGGTCTAAAACCAGATCAAACAGTAAATCTAAAGGTCTAAAACCAGATCAAACAGTAAATCTAAAGGTCTAAAACCAGATCAAACAGTAAATCTAAAGGTCTAAAACCAGATCAAACAGTAAATCTGAGGGAAATGATCTTGCTGCATGGACAGATAATTTACCTTGACAAGATTTATTAAATTAAGATTATTAAATCTAGAAATAAGCATGTTGAACACTTACCGTTACCTAAAATGTATGTAAAAATGACCACTAAAAAGACACAAATTGACCAGAAAAGACACTAATTGACCAAAAAATACACAAAATGATCAAAAAAGACAGAAAATTATTAAAAATGTATGTAAAAATGACCACTTAAAAAACACAAATTGACAATAAAAGACACTAATTGACAAAAAAAAAGACACAAAATGAATAAAAAAAGACGTGAAATAACCAAAAAAGACACAAAATGACCAAAAATAGATGTAAAAATGACCACTAAAAAGACACAATGATGAAATTAACTCTTAAAACCAGATAAAGTAAAGCTGCCAGCAGTGATGAACTGGCCCGAGCAGAGTGACCTGATGATTATTTGGTTCTTACCAAGATAAAAAAAAACTTTTTGTCTTTTTTTGGGGATTTTACGTCTTTTGTGTCCGTCTTTTTTTGGGTGTTTTTTTTTTTGTCTTTTTATGTATTTTTTTTGTAATTTTACATCTTTTTTTTTTTTTTTTGTCTTTTTGTGTCTTTTTTTGGTCATTTTGTGTCTTTTTACATCTTCTTTTGGTCACAAAATGACCAAAAAAGACAAAAAAATGTACAAAAGAGACACAAAATTACCCAAAATATATGTAAAATGACCACTAAAAAGACACAAATTGACAAAAAAAGACACAAAATGACCAAAAAATACATATAATGACCATTAAAAAGACACAAAATGAAAAAAAAGTTGTGAAATGACCAAAAAAGACACAAACTGGCCAAAAATAGATGACCACTAAAAAGACACAATAATAAACTAACTCTTAAACCAGATAAAGTAAAGCTGCCAGCAGTGATGAACTGGCCCGAGCAGAGTGACCTGATGATTATTTGGTTCTTACCAAGATAAAAAAAACTTTAGATTAAAAGTGTTAGATCATTTATCTGGTTTTAAGAGTTAATTTCTTATTTTAAGTGTTCAACATGCTTATTTCTAGATTTAATAATCTTAATTTAATAAATCTTGTCAAGTGAAGGAGGAGGATTGTGGTTGAGCCAGAAAATCATTCTGCAAAATGCAGCTATATGTAGTTGGACATCTTGGTATTTTTTGTATACTGCATTTTACATATTGGGACATATTGCAGTATAGTTTTTGGCAGAATAACTAGTACGGTAGTCGAGTATTTGATTGCACACTTTGTCTTTCTTGGATGAAACTACGGTGAACAAAGAATCTAAAAACTGAGAACATTTGAAGTGGATGTGGGACAAGTTTAACAACTGAAGAAGTAAATCCAAATACCTGTTGATAGACTAGAGCTGCAACAATTATTCTATTAATGGAACAATAATGGATTATTAAATTAATGGTCAACTATTTTGATAATCCAATAATTGGTTTGAGCAGTTTTTTTTAAAGACAATAAGTCCAAATTCTCTGATTTCAGCTTCTTCAATGTGAATATTTCTGGTTTCTTTGTTCCTTTATGACAATAAACTGAATATCTGTTTGGTTTGTGGACAAAACAAGAGATTTGAGGACGTCATCTGGTGGTTTGGGAACACTCATTGATATTTTTATACATTTTATTCACCAAACAACTAATCGATTAATCGTTTAAATAATCGACAGATTAATCCATAATGAAAATAATCGTTAGTTGCAGCCCTATAGTGATAGACTCTAACATAACTTGTGCAGTTTAATTTAAGTCTCATTTATCTAGTTGTATAAACAAACACATGCATTTTCATGTGGGGATGGATCTCCTCATGCTAATACATATTCAATTATTTGCATTTTTCAACAGTCTGCAGTTCTGTCAGATGTTCAGTGAATATTTGTCACCGTTGGTCTCAGCAGAATCAATCAAGTCTTCAGTGTCTCTGAGGAGAATTTCATGTTTTTAACAGCATCTCGTTAGTGCAAACTGTCTATTTTTTTGGCAGAATAAAGTGATTTTGACAGAAATATCACAATTTTCTCTGGAGTCCAAGAAAGCTCCGGAGCTCTTTGACTTCTTCATGACGTCACGAGGTAAAAACGTTCAGCAGCATGTTTCCTGCTGCAGCTCAACTCTAAAGTTTTGGCTTTTACAGTTAAGTTCACATGTCACATTTAATGCATCAACTCTTTTTCAGCAAAGGTAAAAAAAAATTAAAAAAACACCACAGAGACAACACAGGGATTTTTGCAGTGTTCATTCAGCATTTTTGTGTTAACTGTTTTTTATTATTTCCTTGTGTTTTTATCTGTTTTGTGTGTGTGTGTGTGTGTGTTTTTGAGTGTGTTTATTGTAATTTTGTGTGTTTTGTTTTTTTGAGTTTTTTGTAATTTCTTTGTTTTTTGTTTTTATGTGTTTTTTGTCATTTCTTTATGTTTTTATGTGTGTTTTTTGTAATTTATTTATGCTTTTTGTGTTTGATGTGTATTTTTTGTAATTTCTTTGTTGTTTTTGTGTTTTTATGTGTGTTTTTTGTAATTTCTTTGTGTTTTTGTGTGTTTTATGTAATTTTTTTGTGTTTTATGTGTGTTTTTTGTGATTTCTTTGTGTTTTATGTGCATTTTTTGTAATTTCTTTGTTGTTTTTGTGTTTTTATGTGTGTTTTTTGTAATTTCTTTGTGTTTTATGTGTGTTTTTTGTAATTTCTTTGTTTTTGTGTGTTTTATGTACATTTTTTGTGTTTTATGTGTGTTTTTTGTAATTTCTTTGTTTTTGTGTGTTTTATGTACATTTTTTGTGTTTTATGTGTGTTTTTTGTGATTTCTTTGTGTTTTATGTGTATTTTTTGTAATTTCTTTGTTGTTTTTGTGTTTTTATGTGTGTGTTTTGCAATTTATTTGTGTTTTTTGTGTTTTTATGTAATTTCTTTGTGTTTTATGTGTGTTTTTTGTGTTTTTATGTGTTTTATGTAATTTCTTTGTTGTTTTTGTGTTTTTATGTGTGTTTTTTGTAATTTCTTTGTGTTTTTGTGTGTTTTATGTAATTTATTTGTGTTTTATGTGTGTTTTCTGTAATTTATTTGTGTTTTTTGTGTGTTTTATGTGTGTTTTTTGTAATCATTGTTTTATTTTTTTTGTGTTCAAAATGTTGATCCAGTAAGTCAAAATGAAAAACAGTAATAATCAGGTGATATAGGTGAGGTTGTGCTGAAAACAATGACACCAACATGCAGGTGCGTGGCCACCGGGTGGCACCAGTTAACCCTGACATGTGATTGGCCTCCTCACCAGAGCTGCCAGTCAGTTTGCCCGAGCTGATTTTTGTTGCTTAAGCTTATGAATTCAGTCATTATTCAATGGTATTCTAAAAATCCATGTGGAAAAAATTACTTCTCACTGTTCTCAGGTCAAATATTTATCTGCAATTAAAATGCGATTAATTTCGATCAATTAATTACAAAGCCTCTAATTAATTAGGTTATTTTTTTAATCGAGCAACAAGTGATATAAAACTCTGACCTTTGAACTTTCCTCATTAAAACAGCTTTTGTTGGAGAAATGAGAGACTGACTGACAAATGTTCTTCTGCTCTCAACATGAACAGTGAACTTTGTGTTGTTTCAGGAGAACAGCCTCAGTTATATCTCATATTAGTCTCATCATTTATCCATCAGCTTTATATCAAACCCTGGAATTAAGACCAGAAGAAAATACTTTGTTTATGTTTGTTTATTCATTATAGAAACAGTTTTTTCACACATCCCATCAGTGAAGTTTGTTAAATCATTTTTGTTCAGTGATTTCTTGTACAGATTCACTTCATCCACACAATCAATTAGTTTGATCAGAATCTCAGAGATATACAAGATAATAATGATTATTTCCTTATTGATTATGAACATGATAATTATAGTTTTATAATACATCATAGAGCCTCATTTGTGCTTTGATTATAACAGCAACATTTGGTCTAACAAACAAATAAATGTAGATATAATTCTAGTTTTTTTACACATTTTCTTTGAATATCTGGAGCTTTCTCTCTTCAGACCCATGCATAAAAGAAAAACAACAACAACAACATACAAATATTCAACAAACATTTGGAGCTCAGAGAAATGTACATTTTCCTGCAGAGAAATATGAGTTGAGGTGAACAACAGTCATCATGAGCAGTGAAAGCCTCCGTGGCTCAACAGACACAGGAAGGAAAGTCAAACATCTACAGAACAACTAATGAGCAGATGTCAAAGCCCCGCCCATAATGTTTGATTGACAGCTGATCTCTGCAGAGAAGAAATGCCACAACGATGAGCTCTCAGCAACAAACATGGAAAGAAATCAGTTTAAAGGTCCCTTATTGTAGAAAAACACCAGTTACAAGTCTTGTGATTATAAAGCAGGTGCAGTTGCAATAAAAATACTGTGAAAATATATTTTCTGACTGCTTCCTAAAAATCTGTCACTCAAAGAAGCTGCTCCTATAGGATACGGCAGTATACACATTATCGTGTCCGACTCTAAATCTGCAACTTGTAAGTGAACCAGTAATATATTTCATGTTTGAGTCAGAGGGAAGCATCATCAGGCTCTAACATGTAAAGTCTGACAACATCTTCCTCAGCGGTGGCCATCGTCTTTTTACATTCACCGGTGAGTTTAACCTGCAAACCGTTAACTGTGGTTAGCCTGGCCGGGTGTCACTCAAGACTGTCAGCCAATCAGAAGAAAGGCTCATGAATATTAATGAGACAGGCCCAAAATGATCTGAGCTGCTGGAGCTGCAGAAGGAGGCTGAGAGAGCAGATGAACAACTGAACTGAGATGGTTTTTAGAACGAAAACTACAAATGTATATTCTTATAAAACACAACAAAGGTGAACAATATGGGAGCTGTAAGAGTTAAAACACATTTTTACCTGCTGTTCCTTTCAATGACTTTGGTTATTTGAGTTTACAGAACTCAGCAGTGGTTCCAGCGCTGTAACCAACCACAAGTCCAGCATAGAGCGGCTGAGTGAACGTGGTCTGGACTCTGTGGAGGAGGGTCATGGTTTCAGAGATGCTGTAGAAGGACAGAATACCTGCTCTGTGATCCAGGTACACTCCCACTCTGGAGGACCCAGGACCTGAGACGGGAGTTTGGATACTGTTGTACCAAAATGTATTTTCATTGTCGTAACATTGTAAAGCCCAAGACTTGTCATTGTATCCAAATAAAGAGTCAAACGACTCCCCTCTGCTGATGTTCTTGTATGAAGCTGCTACCCAAACTACACCCTCTCTCCACTCCACCTCCCAGTAACATCGTCCAGTCAGACTCTCTCTACTCAGAACCTGATAACATACAGTGAATCTGTCTGGGTGACTTGGATAGGACTGTTCATTACTCATGTGTGTTGCTTTTCTGTTCCCATCAGATAATAACAGGTCTGTGCATGCTGTGTTTGGATCCAGTGTGATCTCACATGAATATTTTAAGAACTCAGCTCTGGTCGTGGGCTCTGCTGGTGAATCTGACAGTAAAACATCCACTTCAGTCAGTGAGACGTCTGTCCATTTGTCTCTCAGGACGTCCTGCAGTTTGTCTCTGACTCGTGACACGGCCGCTGTCACGTGGTCAAAGTAGCGCAGAGGACGGATCTGGATGCTGGATGTAGACGGGCTGAGTGCTGACAGTGAGGGGTAGCTGTGGAGAAACTGGTTGTGGTCCTCTGTGTTTGAGAGCTTCTTCAGTTCAGCGTCTTTCCTCTTCAGCTCTCTGATCTCCTGCTGCAGCTTCTCCTCCACCTCTTTGACTCGACTCACTTCAGTTTCCTGCTGGGATCTGACCTGCTGCTTCACCTCAGAGCTTCTTTTCTGCATGAGAAGGATCAGCTCAGTGAACATCTTCTCACTGTCCTCCACTGCTTT
The DNA here is from genome assembly GCF_030273125.1 of Centropristis striata. NCBI lineage: Eukaryota > Metazoa > Chordata > Actinopteri > Perciformes > Serranidae > Centropristis > Centropristis striata. Next base: position 829,696 of record NC_081518.1, read on the forward strand.
ATCAGCAGAGAGATTGATGGCCTCCAGCTCCTGTTGAAGCAGCTTCACATCTTTCTCTCTGTCCTGGATTCTCTGCTGGATGTTGAGTCGACTCACCTCCAGCTCTTTCTGCTTCTCCGTCCGTTCTGCTGCAGCTGAGACCGTGTCGTGGCCTTTATGTTGGTCCACAGAGCAGAGATAACAGATAGACTTCTGATCAGTCCGGCAGAACATCTTCATCACCTCATCGTGCTGAGAGCAGATGTTCTCCTGCAGCTTCTCGGAGGGCTCCACCAGCTTGTGTTTCTTAAATCTCGGTGATTCATAATGAGGCTGGAGGTGTTTCTCACAGTACGAGGCCAGACACTGCAGACAGGACTTGAAGGCTTTCAGTTTTCTCCCAGTGCAGACATCACAGGCCACATCTCCAGGTCCAGCATAGCAGAGATCAGCAGGAGCAGCTTGGAGTCCAGTCTTCTTCACCTCATTCACTACAACTGCTAACATGGTGTTTTTCAGCAGGACAGGCCTCGGAGTGAACGTCTGTCTGCACTCAGGGCAGCTGTAGATTCCCTTTCTATCCTCTCCATCCCAGTGTGTTTTAATACACTTCATACAGTAGCTGTGTCCACATGTAGTCGTCACCGGATCCTTCAGTAGATCCAGACAGATGGAACAAGAGAAAGTTTCCCGGTCCAGCTGAACTCCTTTCTGCGCCATTTCACCTCTCAGTCACAACGACTGTCTGAGTTTCACTTCCTCATAAGTGAAACCGGTTTGAGCTCTGTGTGTGTGTGTGTGTGTGTGTGTGTGTGCAGTGAGTCACCACCATGTTGGTAACACCCATTTTCTAACTAGTAGATGTGAAGGGGAGGGAACCAGGAAACAGAGTGCATGATTTCTTCAGGGGCAGACAGTGATAGGGAGAGAGAGATCAGGATGGAAAGGACTCAAAACATTGAGACATTTTTCATGATAAATAACAAAAAAAGTCTGCAGATAACGATGATGAAGGTATCAGTCACTCCATCCTGAATCAGTCACACTCAGACTCACTACTGCCACACAACAATCAAGAACTATTAAATACATTCTGTTTTATTACTTTATGTGTATTTCAATAGTCTTTATTGTTGATGAGTGGACGTGTGGTTGTTGTTTTTATAAGCTTATAGACAGTTGAATATCTATCTATCAAATAGAAAAAGGAATAGGCTAGAAGTATATATATATATATATATATAACATTTTATAACATATATATATATATATATATATATATATATATAACTTCTTAAGTGTCCTTGTTCTATTCTGTGTTTTTTCTATTGTTGTTTTTATTTATTCTACCTCAGTATTTTATTCTATTGTATTTTATTGTACTTAAAATACCGGATTACTGTGACCACCGAATGTCCCTTCAGGGATGAATAAAATAATCAATCAATCAATCAATCAATCAATCAATCAATCAATCAATCAATGAATCAGTGAATCAATGAATCTATCTATCTATCTATCTATCTATCTATCTATCTATCTATCTATCTATCTATCTATCTATCTATCTATCTATCTATCTATGTCTACAATGTCAGGAAAAGCAGCAGGATTACTTTAAAATTAATCACATTTGAATAAGTTCAGTTTATGTTATTCTTGTATTGATATTTTAAGTAACTGTTACAACTTTTCCCAGGAACTTTGCATATTGCTGAGGTTGCGGGCCCATCGTCTGCATTTCAGCATTCTGCAGGTCGCTAAATATTAAAGTCATAATGGATAACCCTAAGCAATTAAATAAAAACAGTGTGTTTACATATCTTCTTGATCCAATAATTGAATATTTCTTTGTGATCAGACACTTCCCCTAGTGACCAGTTGGATCACGACAACACATGCACACATGATTTTTTTTTACAATGTACATTTATAACAAAATCAATTTGAAAATGTTTATTGACTGAAAACTGAATACAAAAGCTGAAAGAAGACAACAATGCAGACATGAATGTACACTGTAAAAATAATCTGTTTAATTTACGGTAAAATACTGTCAGCTATGTTTGCCAGAATTTCACCGTGAAAAATACAGTGAGTGGGTTTTCTCCTGTAAATTAAAATGTAAATATTAGCAAAAAAAAAACAGTAATTTAGTCAGAGTAGTCCCTTTATTTTTAGGGTAATTGTGTCCTTGTGACAATATGGTAATTTCCCTTTAATTTTAGATGAAAAAAACTGTTTTCTACTGTTAAAGGGTTTTGTACTATTCCTTGATTTACGGTGATTAAAAGTGTCTACTTCAAAATTATAGTTACTGCACTCTGTTTATCATTTTTACAGCAAAGTAGAGTAGAGTAACTACATTTTTGGGGTCAAAGATCAAATAAATGATCATGATTTTTGAGCACAACTAATTAATGAATCGTTTAAATAATCGACAGATTAATAGATAATGAAAATAATTGTAAGTTGCAGCTGTTTATCATATTGACTAATCATTTGCTGTTACAGTGTGTGAAATAAATGACTTTCTGTTTATTGACCTTTTTTAATAAGTTGATTTACTTTTATGTTATACATTGGTATGAATATTTCAACCATATTTACACGAGGATTTACATAGGACTGGAACATGTGCTGGAACATGTGCTTAACTGTCATTTATTTTTGTATCTATATAATTTCTGAATCGTCTGTCGATATGTATTTTTTTCTTATTTATTTATTTTTTCTCTGTGTCTGTGAGCCGAGTTGTAGTGTAGTATAGCCCAGTGTGGGTTGTTTTTATTTTATTTTTATATATTCTATTTTATTTGTTTGATTGTTCTTTGTGTTTGTTTGTTTTTCACTGTGTGCTGTGAAAATCAATAAACATATTGTTTAAAAAAAAAAAAAGTTGATTTACAGTAGAAACCAGTGTGAACGGGTCAGAGGCTGCAGGAGGAAGTTCAGCCTGTAGGTGGCGCTGCAGTAACAGCTTTAGTTGATATGGACTAATTTGTTTCATCTGTGTGTCTGAGGCTTGAATGGTCATTTGCTTAATTGTTACTCGTCAAAGCAGCGAATCAGCTGAATGTTTCTCTGTGATTTTAAAAGAGACTCGTTCTAAACTTGACATGCGTCATTCTGAACACCTGCTGCTGTGATAATGTGTCACATGAAGCAGAGAACGAGAGAGAGACAGATGAATGGATAGACAGAGAGAGAGAGAGAGAGAGAGAGAGAGAGGATCCAGATCCTAATCTCATCTGGATTTATTTTTTTTTACTCCCAACAGTGTTACATAATGTTTAATCCAGAGCTGTCCATCAAATTTACACAACTCTTTTTATATGGCGGCTGCTGCCTTTACATTCAGGACAAACAGACCAACAGCAAACTGTCATTATTATTATGTCATTATATTCTGTCATTATGTCATATTAGAGAAGGGAAACAATGTTTGTAATATGTGATGCTGCAGTTTGTCATCAGACGAGGCTCAGACTGATAAAAAGGTGTTTAAAAACCAGATCAAACAGTAAATCTGATGGAAATGATCTTGCTGCATGGACAGATAATTTACCTTGACAAGATTTATTAAATTCAGATTATTAAATCTAGAAATAAGCATGTTGAACACTTAAAATAAGAAATGAACTAAATATCAATTATATGGTTCTTACCAAGTCTTTTTTTGTGTGTTTTCTTTAGTTTTTGTGTGTTTTTTTGGTGATTTTACATCTTGTGTATTTTTTGTGTGTGTGTTTTTATGTCTTTTTTGGTCATTTTACATCTTTTGTTTCTTTTTTGGTGATTTAACCTCTTTTTGTCTTTTTACATCTTCTTTTGGTCACAAAATGACCAAAAAAGACACAAAATTTACAAAAGAGATAAATTAAAGCTGCCAACAGTGATGAACTGGCCCGAGCAGAGAGTTATTTTTTTATTTTAAGTGTTCAACATGCTTATTTCTAGATTTAATAATCTTAATTTAATAAATCTTGTCAAGGTAAATTATCTGTCCATGCAGCAAGATCATTTCCCTCAGATTTGCTGTTTGATCTGGTTTTTAGACCTTTTTATCAGTGAAGACTGGATCCAGTGTATCTGCATGAGGAAAAGGTTGCCATCATAAAAAAATCGCTTCATACCTTTTTATTCGTGGTGTTATTCTAATGAATAACTGTCCTCTCCTCTCTGCTCTGTGTAAACAGCCTCTCCTGTCCTGTCCAACTGTTTATTTTTGGCTAAATTTTAAATGAGACATTTAGAATAAAGTGTTTTTGACAGAATATATATAATATCTGCAATTAAGCTTTGTTTTAATTACTTTTTCCAACAGAAACTAACCTATGGTCCGTTTAAGGACTGTCAGAAAGTTAAAATCTTAACGATAATTCCTGTTTTCACAGTTTCTTTCTAGATAAACGGTGTAAGTAGCGTCTGTTTTGATTGATTGATTGATTGATTGACAGCTGAACATCTCATCATCAGTTGGATGTCTTCAACATACAGTTGTTCTCTCAGCCTTAGTCAGAGATTGATCCTACACTGCAAAAACCAACTGACAAAAAATTGAAACAAGTTAAATTATCTGCCAGTGCAGTAAGTAAATGTTTCTTTGTAAGAATTCTTTAAATAAGTAAAAATATCTAGACACTGGAAAAAACAATGATGTCTTAAAATAAATCCAAAAATACTTATTTCGAACAACTGTGGCTTGAAAAGCCTGACTGTAGTAACATTAAAATAAGCCAGAAATACTTGAAACGAGCACGTTTTTTTCCTCATTCCAGTATCTGTGGGTAGATACTGGTGGGAGAAAATACTTTTGTAATAACATTTTAACTCCATGCAACTAAAACTCTCAACTGGAGCCAATATTTTAGGTAAAAACTCACCATATTCAACAGTTGAATAGATTGAAAAGCATGAAAAAGCTCACAATTTCAATCCTAAAAACAAGTCTTTACACAAGACTGAATCCCTGTGAAGAAGGGTTACTTTTGTTGTATCTTTTTAATTTATTTTGTGTCTTTTTTTTGGTCAAATCTCCTTTTTTTCCGTCATTTTGTGTCTTTTTTTGTCTTTTTTTTGGCATTTTGTGTTTTTTTGTCTTTTTGTGTCTTTTTTTTTGGCATTTTGTGTCTTTTTTAGTCCTTTAAACAAGACTGAAATCCCTGTGAAGAGGTTATTCACTCATTTTAGTTTTACAGAAAGACACATTCTTAAAATAAGCGCATAAAGCTATGGTCAGTAGGTAAATTATACTCAAAACAAGATAATTAAGATACTATTGCTGGATATAAGAAGAAAATACTTGGTGAGCTTCATGTTTTTTGCAGTGTGAGCATGTTTGCGAAACAGAAAGGAAAGAATAGCAACGTTTCCAGGAACATTGTTGCCATGATGTATTGATTCGGTGCAGATTATTGTGCTGTAGATGCTGATTTTAAGCCTCAGATTAACAAAGGGTTACTCCTCCTGTGTCACTATACAGATGTGAAGCAGGACTTATACTAATGCACAGAGTGTGAGCCATCGGGGGGGCGTGGCCGAGGATTTGGAGGCCGCGAGGAAGAGGAAGACGGACGTTTGTTCACAATAAGGTAGATGGTTTATAATCAACCATCTAAAGACATATAGTTTAATCTGTCCAACCTGTAGTTGAGATTTAACTCTATGGAGTTTTGTTCTATTTCCTCCATGTCTGACTCCTTCCATCCTGCCTGTATTCACCTTAAAACATGTTTAAATACCATGTTGGTATATTTTTCACCTATATGACCTGATAATAATAATAATAGATTTTTTATTCTGACTTACTGGATCAACATTTAGAACCAAAAAGAAACAAAGAAAAACCAACATAAATGTGATCTTGTGATTGTGTGTGATCCTGTCATCAACTCTGGTTTTATTCTAGTGGGACTCTGTTTGATTTGGCTCTGGTGTGTTTAGAGGAACAATTTTAGTCATTTTGTGTCTTTTTCTGGTGATTTTGTGTCTTTTTTTGGTGATTTTGTGTCTTTTTTTTGTCTTTTTGTGTCTTTTTTTAGTCTTTTTGTGTCTTTTTTGGTCTTTTGTGTCATGTTGTGTCTTTTTTGGTGATTTTGTGTCTTTTTTGGTGATTTTGTGTCCTTTTTTTTAGTCTTTTTGTGTCATTTTGTGTCTTTTTTTAGTCATTTTGAGTCTTTTTTTGGTCATTTTGTGTCTTTTTTTTTAGTCCTTTAGTCCAACAAAAAATGTGATTTTGAATATTTTTTTTAACTTTCAAAACACTATCATGCTCAATAAAGAATGTTAAATGTGTCAAATGTGACCAAAGGTGTCAAATCTACCATATAAGAGGGTTCCATCCAGTTCTATCATTTGATACTAAATATATTTGAGCTTGTCTCCAGTTTTACTTGGTATATCATCATCAAACTGAAACTGGCCTCATGGAGTTTACAGCCAGAACTTTAGAGGTAAATGTACAGTAGGGCTCCACGCTGCTTTGTTTTATACTCTGATGGAGGCAACAAGTCTGGATTATTTGGAGATAGATTATTTAATTTACTGCAGTTTCATCATATCTGGTGAAGTGAAGGGTCCTATATATATATATATATATATATATATATGGCCCTGTGGTCACCATCAGCCATCTAAAACATGGTGTTTATTGTGTCCAGTCTGTATTTGAGAGTTTAGCAGCTCTTCAGTAACTCCTCCTGACCTACATAGCAGCAGATGATTCTCACATCATCAGGGTCTCTGCTGCTGTCAGGGCGCTCTGCGTCCGTCTGACTCCCAGGTGAGCTGATTCTTTATCCTCAGCGGGACGTCCTCCATCTGTCCACATGACAACACAATCCTCCCGACACTTCTCATCATGTTTTACATCTAATCTAGTCATCTGAGGACTTGTTCAACAGCACACTCAAGTCCTTGTTTCTGCAGCAGCAGGTATAAATGTATAAATGTATAAATATATAAATGAGAACGAGGCAGAATCACTGACATACAATAATTTATTTGTGTTTCGAATAAAAAATGCTCTAAATACTAAAGACCGGAAATGAGAACGCTCTAATCCAGTGTGCTGTGTTGTGATGCTGTCATTGGTCTGCTGCCTCCACCGAGCTCTCTATGACACACACACACACACACACACACACACACACACACACACACACACACACACACACAGCCTCCTCTTACTCTGGTAATCCAGCCTGCTCTGCCTCTGTGCATTGCTGTACTTTTGCAATCTGATGAAGTCCCAACGGACGGCAGGAGGCGTCACAATCTAAAGCAGAAACTGTGGATTCAGTTTCACATCAGAGTCTCTGGTTCAGTTCTGGTTCGGCTCTGGTTCAGTTCTGGTTCAGGTCTGGTTCAGTTCTGGTTCGGCTCTGGTTCAGGTCTGGTTCGGAGGGGGACCTCAGCTCCACGGGACTTGTGGATCAAGCGATGGAGTCCCCACCAGGCTCTGGGACGGTGCTGCTGCTCCTCGCTCTCTGCCTCAGTAAGGATCTGTCTTTAACCTTCTGAAATCTCCGTCAATTATGTCCGTTAAAAAATATGTTTAAAAAAAATCTATACCATGCCATGTTGGTATCCGTTTTTTCAGCGCAACCTCAAAAGAAACTAAGGAAACATAAAATCTGATCTTGAAAATGATGCTTCAAAACACAGAATTTTAAATATTGCAAATATGAACACAGGTTGCACATGTAACATATAACATGCACAATGAGGATAATATATAGTTCTATATTTTATACTAAATATATTTGACATTATCTCCGGTTTTACTTGGCTGAATATCATCAAAAAAAATCTGGTATGGAGTTTCAAGCCAGAACTTTATTTGGAAGCTGATGGAGAGACTCAATGTTGCTTCGTTTTTATAGTGTGATGACTATATGAGACTCGTAGGGGGAAAAAGGTTGTAAGTGCTGAGTTTCCTCTTGCTCGTCTCATGTTGTTAACTGTTAGTGGTTTTTCAGGTTTCCTGACATTTGTTCACGTATGTTTTGAAACTCAGGTTTATCAATCAGACTGTATTTGTGTAGCACTTTTCATACAAGAGAGATGCAACACAAAGTGCTTTACATATAAAGGAGAAAGTCATAATAATAATAACAAATCATAGAAACATGCAAACACCCTCCACCCATCCTATTAAAAACAAAGCAGAAACTGAGGAAGCTCCATCTCTCACTGGAGGCAGACTAGAAATTAATTAGATACAATAAATAAAAATAAAGTAAGGTACGATCAAATAAAAAACAAAAAGTAAAAAAGCTAGATAAAAACAATAAATAAATAACGAAGAAGTAGAGCATGATAATATATATTAGTATATATATATATATATATATATATATATATATATATATATATATATATATATATAAATAGACTGATCAGAGGAATTAGAAGCGGTTAGGATGACTGAAGGATTTTTCATTCATCTGGTTCTGAAACTGAAGAGAGACAGGTTTTACAAATGCACTTACCTTAATGAGATGCTCATTGTTCTGATTCTCTCTTTGTGTGTGTGTGTGTGTGTGTGTGTGTGTGTGTGTGTGTGTGTGTGTCGTGTACAATGTTCAGTATTTAGTTGCAAATGCAACAATCTATTGTTTTTAGCTTATTTTGAGTTTTTTCAGTAAGATTACAACAGAGGAAAAAAACAGCTTTTTAACAACCATGTATGAGATTAAAAGAATAATTCATCCTTAAAACTATAATTTGTACACTGCAAAAAAGGTGTTTAGTCTAAAAACCAAATCAAACAGTAAATCTGAGGGAAATGATCTTGCTGCATGGACAGATAATTTACCTTGACAAGATTTATTAAATTCAGATTATTAAACCTAGAAATAAGCATGTTGAACTCTTAAAACAAGATAAATGATCTAACACTTCTAAATTTAAAGGTTTTTTTTAAATTATCTTGGTAAGAACCAAATAATTTGCAGTGTACATCAATTTCTTACCCCTTGTTCCCTTGAATTGTTGAATAAAATTGAGTAAATCCTTGATGAATTGAAGTAAAAAGTGCTCAAAACTCTAACACTGTTAGTTTAATCTGTTCAGTACTTCACAAACACTGTAATGTTACTATTTAAAACACTTTCCACTACTGCGCGGCTCCTCTGGAAGTGTTTTAAGTCGTAACATTTTAGAGAACATATGACAGGATAAATGAGACCTGGATTATACTGCACACGTTCCACAAATCTCTCAAAACATTTGGTAAATCCTTCACAATGTGGTTTTTCTGTTGTTAAAACCTGCACTGCAAAAAAAATGTTGTCTAAAAACCAGATCAAACAGTAAATCTGAGGGAAATGATCTGCTGCATGGACAGATAATTTACCTTGACAAGATTTATTAAATTCAGATTATTAAATCTAGAAATAAGCATGTTGAACACTTAAAATGAGAAATTAACTCTTAGTGTTTTTGCAGTGTGGGCTCCATTTACTTCAATTTATTAAGAATTTACTCCATTTTCAGATTCTTTGTTCACTGTGGAGGTGTGTGCTTTAAAAACATGACATATTTTCTTCAAGAATTCAAGGTAACATTGGGTAATTAATGGAAGTTTTCCTTTAACGAACCAGGACAGCAACATGTGAATCATTATAGAATTTGATGATCATCTGCTATATTTTAGGAAATACTTTAAATTAATTAGTTATAAAACAGAGGCCATAGCAACTCATTTCATCCACTGCACAAGCTGTTTACACAGAACTGAGAGGAGAGGACATGAGAGTTGGTAAAGATGTAAATAGTTAAACATGTATAGCATGTAGCGACCCAATTCATTTTTACAATATTCATGACAGTATCATCTGTCTGATGCAAAGGCAGGAGCTATAACTCATGAAATCTGAAAAGAAAAAGGCTAAAAACTAGAGCTGTAACAATTAATTGATTAATCGAACAATAATCGATTATTAAATTAATCGTCAACTATTTTGATAATCCAATAATTGGTCTGAGCAGTTTTTTTTTTAAAGACAATAAGTCCAAATTCTCTGATTTCAGCTTCTTCAATGTGAATATTTCTGGTTTCTTTGTTCCTTTATGACAATAAACTGAATATCTCTTTGGTTTGTGGACAAAACAAGAGATTTGAGGACGTCATCTTGTGGTTTGGAAACACTCATTGATATTTTTAGACATTTTATTCACCAAACAACTAATCAATTAATCGTTTAAATAATCAACAGATTAATCCATAATGATAATAATCGTTCGTTGCAGCCCTGGTAAAAACCACCAACAATAGATGAAATGAGTTGACCTGACCTGTTTTTTAACAGGTCTAATTTAAAGTAAATGGCTTTTTCTCATGTTTTGGATGCTTTGGACTCCTTAGTTACAGTTAAAGGTTGTTAATGCTTCTAGGCACAGTGAAATATTTTAAATAGAGAGCTTCCAAACAGTATAAAGTGAGCACAGATACAAACAGTGTTTAAAGACAAAGTAATGGTAGAAATCTGATCCACAAATAAATCTGACATTTGCCAATAGTTTGATGCTCAACATATAAACACCTTCTAATATACAAAATGGGTCTAAAATGACCCTCATTCATCCCCCATGTTATTAATGCTGCTGTGTGTTTGAATATATTTTTATTTTTATTACAACAGATCATTATATCCATTTTTCCTTTCATACTTTACGAAGAAAAATAGTTTTTGTATTATTACATCAAGTTTACACACATGGGTCTAAAATGACCTTGTGCATTAGAAGAGTAGTGATACAAAAAGTGATTCACTGAATGAACAATGTGAGTATATGTGTAACTATGTTTGTCTTATTTTGAAGGTTTAACTTTAAAAGAGTTGTTAGAACCACCAGATTACATTTAAAAAATCACATATTTTAACATTTCAGACTTATTAGAGCCACCAAATAATAATTTCCATTGGAAAAACAATTTAACAAAATAGGATAGTTAATATTTGTGTCTTCTTTGTCAGGTTTTAAATTAGTGACAACATATAAACACCTTCTAATGCACAACATGGGTCAGAAATCACCTTGTGACTTAGAAGAGTAGTGATAAAAAAAGGTTTTTATTCAAAAAGAAATGAAAACAAAAAATTAGGATGTATGATGATCAAAAACAAGTTATTTGAGGAAAACCTGCAATACTGAATGATGAAATTAATTTATTGCAAAGATATAGAATATAAGTGTTTTGGACTGGGATTTGTTTTGTGAAACTGTTAGCGAGAAAAATAATTCTGCTGAACTGGAAACAAAAAAATCCTCCTATCAGTCTATGAAGCTTTAATGAATGATAAAATAATAAGAAAAAATAAAATTCACCCTGCTGAGAGGTATATAGATAAACACCTTTTACACAATATGGCAGCCATTTATGGACTATTATACCAAATATAATCCCATGAAAAATTAACTTTAAATTCTCCGATTGTATTATTACTATTTAAATCTTTCTTTCATTTGTAAACCTTGTTATTGTTTTGATATTTGATTTGACTCCATCTAGGTTTGTTTTTCTTTTTTTCTTTTAATTTTTTTAAATTGCTTTTATTTTTCTACTATCATTCGGTTCTTTCGTGTTAATTTATGCTTGAAATCAGCATGCATCTACTTTATTTTTGTATGTGAACGAAAGAAGAATATAGAGAAGTTGAAAAAAAAGAAAAGATATCGAATATAAAAACTCAGTCGGGTGACTTTAGACCCGTGTTGTGCATCAAAGGGTTAAATAAATAAGTATTCATGGTTTAGTGGTTCCAGTTTACGTCCACAAACGTCTTGAAGGTCACACACACACACACACACACACACACACACACACCTCCACAGCCTCACGGACTGATCGGATTAAAGCACAAATCTCCTCTATTCCAAATCAATATTTAAAAATATTCCAGTCAGTCCTTGATTTTTTTTTTCCAGGAATGTGTGAGTGCCTCAGACAGTGTTACGTGTTACGTATGAGCTGATCAATGTACCGCACACAAGGTTTTGTAGTCTGAATTTGGCTTTGAGGTTGTATAATCCCTCCAGATGAATGGAATACAACATATTTCTGTATTGGTTTGATCCATCTAAGCACCGGATGGATCATGTCTCTATGAACATCTAAAAATTGTGTTTCACTCCACAAGATGAAATCCCTGAACCAAAGAATTTACTGATTTTAATTCTCTCATCCCTCACTCATCCCCAGATAGCCGTTTTAATGAAATGATCTGAATAAACAGTGACTTAACAAACAGACTTCTTGTCTCCACCAGGCCTGGTCCCCGTCTGTTTCGGAGCCGCCATTCCTGTTTCATGTGACTCCATCTACAAGGGTTTCGCTCAGTGTTTGCTCACACTTGGAGACAGTTTGGTGGAAACACAAAAAGACCAAAACACACAGGACATTGATGCAATCTGCAGGTATGTGTGTTTATAATGCTTAACCCTCTGAACCCCACCATCCTGACTGAAACCTGTGTTTTCAGACTACGGCAAAAAATACACCTTTTATTGCAGAAAGAAAATGTAAAACCGGGTATTTGTGGGAATGGTTCATAGGTTACAAAAGTTTCTGTTTGAAAAAGTGACCAAATTAAGTTGAAAATTAAGAAATATCTATCAAAAACACTTTATTCTGCCATAAAAAATATTCTACACAGAGCAGAGGGGAGAGGACAGGAGAGGCTGCAAAAATGTAAATAGTTAAAAACTAAACTAAAACTAAGCATTTTCCAAAAAATAAACTAAAACTAGCAAACTCACTCTAAAAACTAACTAAAACTAACTGAATTTGAAAACAAAAAATCACAACGAAATTAAAACAAAAACTAATGAAAAATCCCAAACTATTATAACCTTGGCATGTTGACATGCAAAACTAAGATGGTGAACCAACATGATAAACGCTTTATTCACTAAAGGGAACAAATGCTTGTTTTCAGGTTGAAACTTGTATTTTTTTGTGGTTGCTGCTCCTCCAGTCGTCCTGTCTGAGATGCTGTTTATTCTCTTCTTTAACCCTATAACCGCTGCAGTAAACGCTAGGAGCAGATGACCATATCAAGAAATCAAGTGACCTCAGCCCGAGCCGAGATTAGAAAAAAAAAAAGGTGGAAATGGAACCTCATCTCGTTGCCATTAATGGTTCATGATAAAATGAAATATGTACAGGTCTAACTGGGGATTTCCACCGGGCGCGGAATGGCTCCACCGCGGTTTTGCTCCGTCTTCTGCCGGGTGTTAATTCACACCGGGCGCGTTTTGACCGCGTAACGGCAGCGTAGCGAGCCAGCCGTATACACGCGAGATCACGCGATAATCCTGAACGTATGCGAGACCGCAAGATCCCGCGATAAACTAAATAAAATATTTTAAAGATACTCAAAGGCAGTTTCTGTAAAGTGAATATACAAACACATTTTTATAATCTTAAGTAGTAGCTTGTACTTACCATCCACTCCCAAAACTCCTGCAATTAAATACCAAACTTTGTCCTTTCATGCATTGTCCTTATAAAACGAATGTGTTGTGTCATAAATGATAATATGCTGCTTCACTTCTACAATCTGCTCTGTTGAGATTTACGAGGTTTAGCAGCGGCTCACAAAGAAAATAGAAATGTTAAGGAATGCTCCCGCTGCAGAGCGGAGAGCCGCGGCTGGGACGTTGCTGAACCGCTTCGCGCCCGGTGGAAATGCTCTTATTGATTAGAGTGGCAGCGATCAGCAATGGCGACCGCGGTTCCGCGCCCGGTGGAAATCAGGCTTCAGTTGCATACGTTTCCAGGACAACAAGCCTTTTCACCATCTTTACCAAGAGTAGCTCTCCGTTTGTTTGGTACGACAGTATTTACATGCATCATTCAGCAAAACATTGCTAACATTTGTTATCTTGGTTATTTACAGATAAGTTAATGAAGCTAAGCTCCAAAAGTTAATGTTAGTATAACTAAAGTCCTTTGGGCATCAGCTAACAATCATGATAGTACAAAGTACAAAAACTAGCACATAACAAGCCAATGAACTCCCAGCAAACAAAGTGACACGATGTACAATGCAGCTAGAAGCTAACGTTAGGTTAACTTTAGAAAGGGTTAGGCTAACGTTAGAAAGGGTTAGGCTAATGTTAGAAAGGGTTAGGCTAACATTAGGCTAACTTAAGAAAGGGTTAGGCAAACGTTAGCTAAAGTTAGAAATGGCTAGGCTAACGTTGGGTTAAAGTTAGAAAGGGTTAGGCTAACGTTAGAAAGGGTTAGGCTAACTTCAGAAAGGGTTAGGCCAACATTAGCTAACGTTAGACTAACGTTAGAAAGGGTTAGGCTAACGGGCTAACGTTAGGCTAAAGTTAGAAAGGGTTAGGCTAACGTTAGAAAGGGTTAGGCTAACGTTAGGCTAACGTTAGAAAGGGTTAGGCTAACGTTAGAGATGTTAAAGATAACTTTAACATCTCTAACATCTAAACTTCTCTAGCAGAGTGACAATATGTTGCCTCAAATACGTTGTTGACTTCCCTTAGAACAGATGTAGACATCCTTGTTCATTTTATCCACGTTTAGTTGGTGTTGTGGTCTACTGCATAACTTTATCCAGAGCATTAGTTGCTGTAATGTTTAGTTCCAGCTGGAGACATTTACTTCATGATTAAATAAACTTTTAGGACAATGACAGGGTTTTTTTTTAACCGAGGTGAGACACAGCTAACAGTGCAGCAACATGAAAGGTTAAACAGTGGTGGAACCTAACTAAGTACATTTACTCAAGTACTTAAGAACAATTTTAAGGCACAATTTTATGTAATTTTATACTTCTACTTCACTACATTTAGAGGTAAATATTGAACTTTTTACTACACTACATTTAGCTGACAGCGGCTTTAGTTACTTTACAGGGCAAGATTAACATAAAAACATGATACATGTAAAGTAATTAGACATTTTATTTTTAAATTTAACCTCATAACAGTATATTAAGTAGTTAAAATGAGCCCTACCTTGAGAGAAGTAAAACACTGCTTACTTCTTATTTTATTTTTTTATTATTATTATTATTATTCATCAATAATAATAATAATCTAATAATATATTTAGAATATATAAAACAATCTGAGTGGGCCCATTCTGCATAACAAGTACTTTTACTTTTGATGCTGATATTTTTGTACTTTTACTTCAGTAAGTTTTGAATGCAGGACTTTTACTGTAGTGGAGTAATTTCACAGTGTGTATTAGTACTTTTACTGAAGTAAAGGATCTAAATATTTCTACCACCACTGGTCAAGAGATATTTACCTCCTGTTATATATTATTATTATTACCACAGAGATTTCCATTTCCACATTTGGTGGAAAAGTACATTTACTCTTAAGTATAATTTTGAAGTACTTGTACTTTACTTGAGTATTTCCTATCGAACTGATATCTAACTTTATACTTCTATTCCACTACATTTAGCTGACAGCTTTAGTTACTTTACAGGTTGAGATTTAACATAAAAACAAGATAAATATGAAGTGATTGCACTTGTTTATATAATAATATATTTAGAATATATAAATCAATCTGAGTGGGTCCATTCTGCATAACGAGTACTTTTACTTTAGATACTTTAGGTACATTTTGATGCTGATACTTTAGTACTTTTGCTTCAGTAAGTTTTGAATGCAGGACTTTTACTGTAGTGGAGTCATTTCACAGTGTGTATTAGTACTTTTACTGTAGTGGAGTCATTTCACAGTGTGTATTAGTACTTTTACTGTAGTGGAGTCATTTCACAGTGTGTATTAGTACTTTTACTGTAGTGGAGTCATTTCACAGTGTGTATTAGTACTTTTACTGTAGTGGAGTCATTTCACAGTGTGTATTAGTACTTTCACTGTAGTGGAGTCATTTCACAGTGTGTATTAGTACTTTTACTGTAGTGGAGTCATTTCACAGTGTGTATTAGTACTTTTACTGTAGTGGAGTCATTTCACAGTGTGTATTGGTACTTTTACTGTAGTGGAGTCATTTCACAGTGTGTATTAGAACTTTTACTGTAGTGGAGTCATTTCACAGTGTGTATTAGTACTTTTACTGTAGTGGAGTCATTTCACAGTGTGTATTAGTACTTTTACTGTAGTGGAGTCATTTCACAGTGTGTATTAGTACTTTTACTGGATCTGAATACTTTTTCCGCCCCTGGAGTTCAGCAGTAACAGCACTGTGATTGTATTCTTTCATGTCTGGATTATTGTGACTGTTCCTCACCTTGTTCTAATAATAATAATAATAATAAGGTGATGCTTGTTGTTCTGGTTCCCTGAAGGTCCTGGAACGCGTTCCATGTTTGTGCCAACTCGGCGCTGTCCGGCTGTCCTGGAGAAGCAGCAGCCGTCTGGGAGTCTCTGAGACAAGAGTCCAGGAAGACCCAGTTCTCCGGGAACCTGTACGACATGTGTGCCAGCCGCACCACGCTGCCCCCCAGCACCGTGCCGGCCCCCCAGAGCCCGCCCACCTCGGACCAGACCAACAAGGAGACCCTGAAGGGGAGAACGAGCCAGCAGAGCTCCAGCTCCAGCGTCCTGCTGCTTCCTGTGTGCAGCACCGTCCTGCTGCTTCTCACCACTTAGTCCCCGTGAGACAGCTGCTCCCCCACAGCTAGGGTTGCCAACTCGCCGAAAAATAAATAAGGGACCCCTCATTGTCAGGACCGGCCCACCAGATTGGCGTCACCCTTTCCTGGCGTGGTGATTTTTTTTAGCCCCTTTTTTTAACGATTTGACTCAAACCTGAATTGAATTACCGTAATTTTCGGACTATAAGCCGCGCCTTTTTCCCCATTTTTCGATTATGCGGCTTATATAACGGTGCGGCTAATCTATGGATTTTTACAGCTAACGGCCACTAGGTTACCTCCTAAATCTATGGATGTTACAGGTTACAGTCCACCAACTTTACCTCTATGGGCTCTATGACCGGTCCGCGAGGAGCGGCGGGCTCCAGCAGGAGAAGCTGGAGGCAGGTGAAGGTACCAGATCGGCTCGGGGTCCTTCAGATACTTTTAAGATATTTTTCACTTGTCTGTGTGTATTTGTGTCGAAAGCTACTTAGTTTGTCGGAGTCGCCGTGCCGTAATCAGCGGCAGACGAAGGACCCCGAGCCAATCTGGCAGGGCGCCGGAAAAGAGTGAAACAGGTAGCGCGCAAAAGTAAAAGTGAAACCGAGAGTGGTACGAGAGACAGAACGAAAGACAGACCGACATTACGAGAGCGAGATAGTTTGTGCAAAGGAAGTTTTCATGCACAAACCCTCATTATGGAAAACAAAGGTAGAAATGCATATGATGCAGCTTTTAAGTTAAGACAGTCAATCTGGCTGTAAAAGAAGCTTCCTCAAGCAGCCATCTCTTTCCCCACAATCCCCTCTGTGCACCAACCCTTACATATGATAATTAAACATTAAAACACCTGCGGCTTATAGTCCAGTGCGGCTTATATATGTACACATCATTCAATTTAGCTGCTGCGGCTTATACTCCGGTGCGCCTTACGGTGTGTTCAGACCGGACGCGTAGCGAATTTTCGCGTCGCGTTAGTAGTTGAATTTACTCGCGTCACTCGCACGAGTAAATAACTCGCGAATCTTCAGATAAATATGCCGGCCGGCGAAGGCTGCTAATGCTAATGCTAACTTTGTAGAGAAGTAGCTACAACAGATAGCTGAAATCACATTGTCACAACTTACCAGGCAGACCGGTGACCTCACTCACCCTCCTCCAGGCAACATCTTTATGGTTCCGGTTGCGGTAGGAGGGTGATGATGTGTCAAAAAGCTCGGGAAGCCCACAGACCGCAACAGTAAGTTTCTCCTCCATTTTTCCGGAATAGGCGGGTTCCCGGGATGCATGACGTCACTGTCGTCCAGAATCTCAACGCTGATAGGCTGTCCCGACACAGCGTCACGCGAATATTTCGCCAAAGTTGAATTTATTGAACTCACGTGAATTTGCGTTGTCTCATTCACGGCGTGACATTCGCGGCGCGCTGCCGGCAAAAATTTGCGTCTATTCGCGTGTTTGCATTGACTTTGTATGTAATATTGTCGCGCGAAATATTCGCTACGCGTCCGGTCTGAACACACCGTTATAGTGCGGAAAGTACAGTAGATGCATATTTTTGTGTGACATGAATACATGGAAAACAGAATATTATCCAGCAATTCACTTTAATACAAAATAACAATTAGGCCCTGTTCTTCAAAGATGTGGTGGAGTTTGCTGATAACAATTTGATTTACTCCTTTTGTTGCCTTTTAATATGCAGCATGTATGGCCATTTTGGAAGATTTTGACATTCCATAATTCCAAATTTTACAGTAAAAAGGCGTGAAATTCATGTCATACACACATGGGACCTGGTCTTCAAGAATGCACTGGAGTTTGCTGATAACAATTTGATTAACTTATTTTATTGGATCAGCATTAATACACTTGAATGGCTGTTTTGGAGTCATGCAGCTAACAAACGGGCTGACTACCGTAAAGTGTAATGTAATTGCGCACTAAAATTTAAAGTGCAGATGGCGTGACGCAGTACTGGAAGCATGTTGTTTCAGATCAGTCACCTGGGTCTACGGGAAAAGAGCGCCGGCACACCGTGCAGTGGCTTTATAGAAGTTATCACACACTTTTTCCACCCAGGTGTTTCCTTTTTCCCATTCCTCAGTATTTTTCTACTAGTGGCATTGCTGCCCGAAGGTGTATCGCCGCGTAAAGTATGATGGCGTCTGAGTCAGTTGTAACCTACGCATGCTGCTTTGTTGTCTATCTTCTCCTCGACCAATGGGATGAGCGTATTCTGTATCGTCATACTCGTGTGTGAATATGCTGTCAGCTCATTGGTCACAGAGCAGGACGGGGTACGTTTACTGTAAGTTTTCATATAAAGCGCCCTGTTATTCATTTTTCATTGGCGTTTACGGAGTATATTTTTTGACTGTCACAGTAATACGGAACAAAGTGTGTCCCCTTTTCACCTCAATACGGGACGGGTGCTTTTGTTTCTAAATACGGGACGATTCTGTTTTTCAAGTGACGGTTGGCAACCCTACTAAATGTGTTCATGATTACACAATATGCAACAATCAGTCAACTAATTGATTGCCAAAATAACTTATTTTGATAGTTGATTAATGGTTTTCGTGCTGTATTCAGTCTCTCAAATAAGGAGATTTCACCGCAAAAAAGGTGTTTAGTCTAAAAACCAGATAAACCAGTAAATCTGAGGGAAATGATCTTGCTGCATGGACAGATAATTTACCTTGACAAGATTTCTTAAATTAAGATTATTAAATCTAGAAATAAGCATGTTGAACACTTAAAATAGTTATAATTTACTCTTAAAACAAGATAAATTATCTAACACTTCTAAATCTATTTTGTAGGGCAGAATAGGTGATAAACAGATGGTCATTTTTAGGGTGAAATATTCCTCTAAGATAAAGTTATACAGTAGTATTTGTTGTAAACATGTTCATCACTTATGCAGTACGTCAGTAATACTACATGATTTATTTTTTTTAGGACAAAAGAGATTTTAAGGGGTGGCAGGTGTTCAATGTGCTTCTGATCCAATCAGGTGTGATCCTGAGAAGAGTTTATTACAGGCTGCACATGTGTGTTTGTGCAGATTAATATCAGAAAATGAGATTTTTGTGTGGGACCTTATTACAGTGCGTGCACGCTGTTATGCAAAATGTTTAAACTGTGTCATTACATTTGACCCCTTTCAGTGGTTTTCTGGTCCTTCTTTAAGCAATTATGTGTTGCTTTTTCTACTCTGACTGTTACACACAGTAAAGTTGATCTTAAATTAATTTAGCCCTCTAAACCCCAAATATATGTTTCTTTAAAACATCAGCAAAAATATACTGTTTATCATAGAAACTATAAAATCAGGTATTAATGTAGGAATTTTAACTTTCTGACGGTCCTTGAATGGATCATAGGTTGATAAAGTTTCTGTTAGAAAAAGTGACTGAAACAAATTGTGATATTTCTGTCAAAATCACTTTATTCTACGTCTCATTTAAAATGTTGCCAAAAATATTTGTAATAACTAGATCCTGTTAAAAACATTAAATTCTGCTACACAGAGCTGAGAGGAGAGGACAGGAGAGGCTGTTTACACAGAGCAGAGAGGAGAGGACAGGAGAGGCTGTTTACACAGAGCAGAGGGGAGAGGACAGGAGAGGCTGTTTACACAGAGCAGAGAGGAGAGGACAGGCTGTTTACACAGAGCAGAGGGGAGAGGACAGGAGAGGCTGTTTACACAGAGCAGAGAGGAGAGGACAGGAGAGGCTGTTTACACAGAGCAGAGGGGAGAGGACAGGAGAGGCTGTTTACACAGAGCTGAGAGGAGAGGACAGGAGAGGCTGTTTACACAGAGCAGAGAGGAGAGGACAGGAGAGGCTGTTTACACAGAGCAGAGAGGAGAGGACAGGAGAGGCTGTTTACACAGAGCAGAGGGGAGAGGACAGGAGAGGCTGTTTACACAGAGCAGAGGGGAGAGGACAGGAGAGGTTGTAAAAATGCAAATAGTTCAATATGTGCAACATGTGGAGACAGTGAATAAAATGTAAACACAGCTTGGGGTTCAGAGGGTTAATAACTTAATGTTTCCACTGTGTGGCAATTAAGAAGAATTGCAGTCACATCTCAGTAAAACACAAATAATATTTTGGGAATTAATTAATAAACATTAATAAGAGATACATGCTAAGTGCATGAGTCCATGGTTTCATCCTTATAACATTTACAGTTTCTGTAATGTTATTTAATGTTGTGTAACTTTTCTTTGATACTGTTATGGAATCATGCACAGCATTTTATTTCACATCACCAGTGTATTTACTGTATTATTTTAATGTTTCATTTATTTTCATTATTCAGTGTTTTTCACAGCAGTTTCGAGTGGCAAATGCCTCGTTTCACTCTGATTTTTAACCCAACAAAAACTTAAAATTAAAAGCATGCTGACAAACACGGCGCGTTCTTCAAAGAGCAGATAGTATTTTTCTTGAAGTCATGTGTTTTTTGTGTCAGTTGTGTGTGTGTGTGTGTGTGTGTGTGTGTGTGTGAACTTAATACTCTTAAGCTGTTTCATAACAGCAGAATCATGAGTAGATTAATCTCGTCTGTCTTTATTCGTCCTCAGTGTAGCAGGTTGCACCTCGAAAACCCTCGAGAACCGTCTTTGAGCTTTAAGAGCATAAATACTGTAAGTGGGAGGTGGATGATGGTCGGTTGTGTGACATCTGAAGGTTGGAGGTGATAACTTTATTACATTATTTATTACTTTATTACATTGCATCATGCTGAATTTAAGGCCCCGTTTACACCAGGACGCTTGCGGGTAAAAACGACAAAATATTTGATGTGAAGTGCCTTTCGTTTAGACGGTGACGCCGTTTTTGGGGCTTAAAAACGCAAGAATGTGCCTCCAGCCTCCAGAGTGTAAAACTGTAATCCGCTCCGCCGTAGCGTGTCGTCTACACTGACAAGACACAAAACTCAAATCAATCAAATCAAATCAAAATTACTTTATTCATCTCCGAGGGGAAATTCAGTTAGTCTGGTAGAATCTCTTGAAGAATGAGACTGATGGCTGTAGGAGAGAAGGATCTTTAGAATCTCTCCGTCCTGCAACGGAGAGAGAGGAGCCGTCCACTGCTGTTTTTTTGGTCCATAAAGGCTTTGTGTAGCGGATGATCTGGGTATTTCAGGATGGCCTCCAACATCTTGACAGTGTGTCCAACCTGGCTCCAACCACAGAACCAGCTCTTTAGACCAGTCTCTGCTCAGATCGGCTCACATCACGTACGCCTTTACCTCACATCCATGCTCCAGTAGAGGAAATAAAGAAACGTGGGATTATTTCCATGGTGGGACCTTCAAGCTGCTCTGGCAGCTCTAATAAACTTCCAGGAGTCTTTCCACCAAATGTCCAGGATATGTACAGATAGTATTAGTGAACAGAGAAGGATCTGGAATTACCTCCATCACATTCTGGATGCAGCGATTGGTGGGAGGAGCCAGACGGCTTTGGAGGAGACCTGGGAGATCTAGTGATGGTGGAGAACTTTGTGGAAGGAGTAGCTGATGAAAATGTGTGGCGTGAAAACTTCTGCATGCCCAAAGATGCTCTTATGGCTTTAAGTGATGCCGCCTGGCTGCATACAATCACATTTCACACACTTTTGATCACCGTATCAGCAGATTTCCTCCTGAAAACGCTCGTCTAAACGAGGAATAAAAAGTGAAGACGAGACGCCACTTTTTGTTGTTTTTACCTGCAAGGGTCCTGGTGTAAACGGGTTCTTATACAGTCTATGGTTCACACCAGCAGAAACCAAATGGACTATCTGACAAAACAAACTTCTTGGTGGTCCATCACTTCAGCATCCTTTAATATCAAAACAAAATGACCACCATCATCTTGGGTAACTTCATTAAAAATTGGTAAGGTTGTTTTTAAAAAAGTGAAATCTTGTGATATTTCTGAAAACATGCCTGGAGGATAAACTAACGAGGTCTTTGAACTGTCCCTGAACACCTTGGTGTGCCAGCTCACTCTAATCTCTCGTTGTCCTGCATTGCACTTAAGAAAATCTGCAACATCACCATCAAATCTTTTTTTAAGGTGCATCACATTCTGCACCCGGCTGTTGAAATGCTCAGCATACAGTAAAAGTTGATTTTTTTTCCCAGTCCTGCTGGCTGGTTGTTAGAGAGCTGTAGAACAATGTTTATGGGATTGTGGCCGGGGCTCTCTGCTCTCTAACAGATGGTGTGTAGCATGAAACATGGCTGGGATTATGTTTCCATGTGTGGTAGATTGTACAATCCAATCCATATGACTGGGTTTTTATTTGACCAGCACATAAACTGATGCTACAACCCTGTAAGCTGCTCTGCACACAACTCAAAAAATATGAAATCTATAATACATAATGACATCTCTGTTGACTATAAGCAGGATTTTTTTTATAAAGAGGGGTTGTATGAGGTCCTCATCCATAGTCAGTGTATTATCTCCTCGGTTTGGAGAAGCAGGCAGGAGCACAGACACGGTAACTAAACAAATCAATATCAGTTCAAGTGTTGGCTATATTTAGATTGATCACCACTTCATCAGGAAGAAACAGACAGGCCTATTTAGGTTTTGCAGGGGTGAACTGAAGCTGTTATCTATCTATCTAGATTCCTTAGATCTTCTAGTTTCATATGATATCAGTGTCTTCAGTACACTCCTAAAAGAAAAAAAGAGGGCGGGCCATCTAAACCGTGACAATGGTGAGCATGCGTCTATCACGTGAACATTATTAAACAGAAATAACGTTGAGTTTATCTTTCTATTTAGACAAATAGCCTAGTGAAAGTGTTTGGGGTTAAATACTCACGTTTCAGGTTACTAGCAGCTTGAAAAGTTCGACCGAAAAGTTTGAAAAAACTTTCAATTGGCTTGTTTTTGATAGCTCTTGTTCGCTCAAATCTCTCAGACTTTATTTCACATCACAATTTTTAGTACATTTCAATTTGAAACAGCAATTTCCAAAAACTCTTTCGAGGAAACATTGCTTGCATTTTTACAAACACAGTACAAGCTTATAACACGTTAATAAAATAAATACAGGGGTTGACTTTCAACAAGGTGCGCGTAATAAAAGAAAAAACAGGATTGCATCCTAAAACACAAGAGACCTAGACATTGTTTCATACAAATCAGTTATGGACTGGTTATCTTCTGTTAATGTCTTCAGGAATGTCATATAATATTTAATTTGGGTTAAGACGGGTTAGTAGCATAACTTTTTGCTCGCCCAAGTCGGTAGAAATAAATCCACTCAATTTAAGTAACTCGACCTACAACCTTCATAGACTTTGAGATGAGTGGTCACTGAAGCCGGAGAAATCTCCGACGAAAGTGAACCTGAAAGTGAAGCGTCGGAGAAAATGGATCACGCCGAAGCACTGAAAGCTGGACTGGCAAACATCAGCAGCGATATACGGGAGCTCAAGCAAGAACTCCGGAACGAGCTGACAACATTTAACATCATCAGGCTCCACCCCCTTTCTTTCCGGTAAGCATACATCAAAGCAAAAATATAAAACATCAAAACAAAGTATGCTGGTAAGCATCCGAAACATTTCAAAACACCTTCTTATACTTTTTACAATGAATTCTAGATCAATTTACCTCAAAATAATAATAAAAATACATATATACAGAATTACTTTTAAACACACAGACATCATTTTGTGATTTAGCATGAAAAGTAAATATAAGTTGGATTAACATGCCGGGTAAGTATGATTTTGATTAACATGAAAGGTAAATATGATTTGGATCAACATGAAATGAGCTCCTGGAAATTAGTGTCACTCAGCCCCCACTCCACCATTTTGCGATCAGACCTGATATGACGTGTAACCTGAAACGTCAAAAGTCTTGGAGTGGAGGTGCGACTGTCACTTAAGTCAGGAACTGTGTCTTCCAGGCCAACCAGAAACTCTGGAATTACAGGAGGTTGTGGGTGGATCTGGGCTACCACCTCCACCATATCAGGAACCAAGACTGGAGTTGTGTCCAGCTCTTTCTGCTGATCCAAAAGTGCTTGGGGGATTTCTGTCCCCGCCTGCCTGGAGTCCTGTTCCCCCTGTCCCTGATCTGGCTGAGAGTCCCCACTTGGGACCTCCACCTGCACCCCTTTTGGATGAGCCCGTCTCACCCTCTGCTCTTTAGGAGGCTCTTCCACCTGTCTGTCCTGTCCTTGTGGTGAACAGGTCACGGCCACCACCGTGCGCTTAGATTGCGCCACTGGTGGAGCTGAGTCTGGGGTAAGTTCAACAATTTCCTCCAGGAAGTCAGTTTGACATGGAGTTGTGACCATGCCACATCTCCTTGAGGTTGTTTTACTCCCCCTTGGTTGGTGGTGGTAGATGTGGACCTTGTCTTGGGGGGCAACTCCACAGTCAGTGTTGACTGGAGTTCCCCGCTGCTGTTCCTCCCCCTCTGGATCGACACATGCCGCCACCAACGCCTCAGCGTGATCCAGCACCTCCTGTTTGAGGCGGGGAACGATCTTGTGGGAGCCGCATTTAGGTTTCTTTAATGATTTTTGATTTGTGCTTGATTATGTGCACCACAAACTTCTGTTGTGTCAGCTCCTCCCTCCTCAGGTGGTGAGGAGGTATCAAATAGGCTGGGAGATGGCCCAATCAGTGGCAAAACTGTCATTGACCGCAGCCAGGCGCAACACAGTTTTTGGACATTGTTATTTTCAAGATTAAACCCTTTATTGTTTATAATAAAAACATACCGTGCGCTCCTGCGCGTCATACACATTACCCTTTTTTAGTAGCGGGCAGAAATTAAGAAGAAGAAAGAAGAATATAGGAAATAAGGTGCTTTTTTTGGCCCGTTACAGTTCTTTTGTGCCCATTTAGTGGCCACATTGAAGGCGTCTCTCCAATTCCTAGTCAATAAGCTAGGTAAGTCGTTCAATATCTCCTCCAGACTTTTTTCATAATGGTCATGAAGGATAATAAGTGTGTTATGCCCCCAATTCTTAGCGTTCCCCACAATCATGTCTGTCGTAGCTGGAGTGGGGATGGCCGGTTTGATCATTGCTGCCAAAACATCCACCATCCGTGTTATCATCTGTGGCTGATTACCGGATGCTGGCGTGACATTCCGCAAATGATGTACCATTTTGATAACCTGATGAAGCTTCCTCACCAACTGTCCAAATTTTGGATCAGTAGCTTCAGGTCTAATAGGGACCGCATAATTGCCTCTTGGGTAATTTTGGCGCGTCACAGCTGCATACGATCTAGGCTGGGGTCCCTCATACCTAGAAGGTGCTCTGTGCCAGGACGGTGCTGGGAAGTTTGAGGGAGGCACAGGCCGGTTAGGGAACTGTCTTCGATCCTTTCCTCCAACATGGAAGACAGGTAATGCATGGGCCCTCCTCCCATACCACACCTGCATCCATCCATCATCATTAAAACCAGTCATACTGGCTGTTACTTCCGTCTCCGGTAAGTATTTTTTTGAAGAAAAAACAAACAAATTTCCTTCCTCAGGTCTCCGGTAATTTTTTTCTACAGGTGAGTTGTGCCCTCTGCTGGTCTAAATATGTATTGCACCTGTATTATTTCACAGGCAGAGTTTTTAACAATTACCCCTGACTGCAGCAAGGAAAGCAGTGGTTCTCAAATGCACTGCAAAAAACATGAAGCTTCCAAGTATTTTCTTCTTCTATCTAGCAATAGTATCTTAATTATATTGTTTTGAGTGTAATAACTTGTAAAACAAGTCAAATTATCTGCCAGAGCAGTAAGTAAATGGTTCTTTGTAAGAATTCTTTAAATAAGTAAAAATTTCTATACACTGGGAAAAAAAGAATGATATCTTAAAATAAGACCAAAAATACTTATTTTGAGCAATTGTGGCTTGAAAAGCCCGACTGTAGTAACATTAAAATAAGCCAGAAATACTTGAAACTAGCATGTTTTTTTTCCTCATGTCAGTATCTGTGGGTAGATACTGGTGGTAAAAAATACTTTTGAAATATCATTTAAACTACATGCAAGTAAAACTCTCAACTGGAGCCAATATTTTAGATAAAAACTCACCATATTCAACAGTTGAATAGATTGAAAAGCATGAAAAAGCTCACAATCCTAAAAACAAGTCTTTAAACAAGACTGAAATCCCTGTGAAGAGGTTACTCACTCATTTACTTACAAAAAGACACATGTTCTTAAAATAAGCACATAAAGCTATGGTCAGTAGGTAAATTATACTCAAAACAAGATAATTAACATACTATTGCTAGAAATAAGAAGAACATATTGGTAATCTTCATGTTTTTTGCAGTGTGAGAGACTTCTGGGTGTTGAAAAGTGCTCCCATCCCCCTCAGAATGAGATTCACAGTCAGAAAGAAAGTGAAACTGTGGATTGTTATATTATTATCTAACAGAACCAGGTCACACCTCTACAGCCAATATTTACTCCAATAATTACTCTGAAACTCACATCAAAAGTATCTAGACGGGAAATAAGAGAAGAGAAATTTACTTTTGATTTGAGGGTAAACTCCCTTTTCTCTTTTTCTTTTTTTCTAACAACTCTATTGCCTTTTACAAAAAAGGAACAAGAATAAAACAAAACATTTTTATTGTAAAATGTTGTAATTAACCCTTTAGAGTTCGGGGCTTTTTTGACTCCTTTTCATTCTGCCTCTATAAACCACAACCTCACCTATATGACCTGAGCATTTTTTAGATTTTGACTTATTGGATCAACATATTGAACACAAAAGAACACACCAAAAACACACAAAAAGTTACAAAAAACATTTAAAAAAAAGACAAAGACACACAAAAAACACAAAAAAGCACCCAAAACACACAAAAAAAAATACAAAAAACACAAACATACAAAAACATATATAAAAAAAAAACGCACAACAAAAAACAAAAAACTCACATAAAAATACACAAAAATCACAAAAAACATTAAATATTAAAGATTCCATTAAAAATGATGAAGGCACACTGCAGAATTTGAAAATATGTGCAAAAAGAAGGGAAAATAACTCTTTACACTTGGCCAATAAAAAGAACAACCGAGGCATATTCAAGCAATAAAATGCAATAAAAATAAAAATGTCTAAAGAAGGAGTATTGATTATAGTGCAGGATAACATATGAATATACAGTATAAAAATATAAGGTGCCGTGAAACAAATAAGGTGCAGTGAACAGTGTGCAAATAGCTAAATTAAAAAGCAATATATATTTTTAAAAAGAAGAAGAAGTGAAAGTCATTAAAAAAGTGAAAGTAAAAGTGAAGCAACATGAAGAAACTCCCTAATGTTTGCCTCAAAATACCTTGTTGAGAGGCACAAAAAACAAATGGACAGAATATTTATTATGAGTTTTTCTGAAACAATTCATGGAAAATATTAGGCTTTTTAATATAAGGTACACTTTGGAAAGTTTGTTTTTACTGTTATTTCCTTGAGGTTAATGATATAATAATGATTGAACGACTTTATTATTTCATTGTATTTATTTATATTATTATTACTTTTTATTACTGATATTAATCCTTTTTATGCATTTATTCGTTTTTCCCTTTTCCATTATTTTTGCTTCTATGTGTTAATTACAACATTTTACAATATAAATGTTTTATTTTATTCTTGTTCCTTTTTTGTAAAAGACAATAGAGTTGTTAGAAAAAGAAAAAAAGGGAGAGTTTACCCTCAAATCAAAAGTACATTTCTCTTCTCTTATTTACCGTCTAGATGGTTTTGATGTGAGTTCCAGAGTCAGTATTGGAGCAAAGACTGTATATAAATATTATAAATATTGGAGTAAATATTGTCTGTAGAGGTGTGACCTGCTTCTGTTAGATAATAATAATAATAATAATAAATATCCACAGACCCTGTTGAGAGCAGTTTCACTTTCTTTCTGACTGTGAAGCAGATAACATTCTTGTCAACGCCCAAAAGTCTCACAGTAAAGCCACCTTTATTATGATTATTCCCTGTATTAAAATAATAGTAATGTATGTATTAAAAACGTATTAATAATATTTTATTTTTTTAAGGTGTCTATTTATTTTATTGTTATATATTTATTTGTTTTTGCTTCATTCTTTTCCATTTAATTACTCTTCTATTTTAAAAAAAATATATTATTTACTTCTATTTATTTTTTGCATTGTTTATTTTTCTGTAACTTATTTCTTCTTATTTGTAACTGTGCAATGTATTGCTCTTATATATATATATATATATATATATATATATATATATATATATATATATATATATATATATATATATATATACATATATATATAAACTACGCACAAAAAGCAAGGCAATTTGTGTTTGGTAGATTATTTTGTCGTTGTCACAAAGCTTTTTGGCAATAAATAAATACCGTTGGAAAGCCTGAAGCCTCCCCTCTGAAAAGGTACCACATGTGTGAGGAAGATCCATTTGTGGGATTAGCAGCAGAGCTGAGTATGGAGGTAGCGCCAAAGAAAAATGTGCCAAATCTTCTCTGCCAATAAAAGAATGCTACTTTGCCATTGACTCTTGTTTGGGGTTTGGTGGATTGGATGATTGAAGTTTGAAGAAACAAGACATATTGACAATTCAACAACTGGCACCTCCTCCTCATGCTGGTCACACGCTGCTGTGGGATGGTTGGCCTCCCATTCTTCAACCAGCATTTATCATAAGTCAGCCAACCTGGTTGTGTTGGTCACACTGGCACGAAAAGCACGCCCAGAATGTGGAGATATGGGATTGCCACTGGTTGCAGAATCTCATCTGGATATCTCTCTGCATTGAGATTGCCTCCAATGATAACTGACTCTTGTTTTTCCACTGAGGGAGATATCGCCCCACTCCATCACACTGCCTCCACCAGTGTGATGGTGGAACAGACACCAACTGTACTGACTGGACTGACTACATACTGTAGCAGGGCCCATTCTCACAGGTGATGCCAATCACATTTTTGGTTGGCATCACCTGGGAGAACCAAAAGCTCAAAATAAGAGTCAATAGCAACAGCAAAATAATGAGAAGATTTGGCACATTTTTCTTGGGCACAGCCTCCATACTCAGCTCTGCTGCTAATCCCACAAATGGATGTTCCTTACACATGTGCTACCATTTAAATAACAAAATAATCTACAAAACACAAATTGCCTTACTTTTTGTGCGTAGTTTATATATATATATATATATATATATATATATATATATAGAAAGAATTTTTTAAAAAATTTGAGAACTGGAAACAAAAAAATCCTTTATCAGTCTATCAAGCTTTAATGAATGATATAATGAAACATTTGCAGTTAGAAAAAAATAATAAATAAAATTCACCCTGCTGAGAGGTAAGATTAACACCTTTTACACAATATGGCAGCCATTTATGGACTATTATACCAAATATAATCCTATGAAAAATTAACAAATGTTAATTTTAGAAAACTTGACATCCTCCAAGTTGTATTATTAATATTTAAATCTCTTTCTTTCATTTGTAAACCTTATTTTTGTTTTGATATTTGATTTGACTCCACCTAGGTTTTTTTTTTTTTTTTTACCCTTTTATTTGTCTTTTTTTTTTTTTATCTCTAACACTGTTTTGGATTGAGTTTTTATTACTATTTTATTCTATTTTATTTTATTGTTTTTACTGTTTTTTAGTATTTTATTGTTTTCATTGTTTTTTATTTATACCTATTTGTGTATGATTTATTCTATTTTAATAACTGTACAGCACTTTGGTCAACTGAGGTTGTTTTTAAATGTGCTCTATAAATAAACTTTGACTTGACTTGACTTATTTTTTATTGCTTTTATTTTTCTACTATCATTCTGCTCTTTCGTGTTGATTTCAAGCATAAATGGACATGTACCTTCTTTATTTTTGTATGTGAACGAAAGAAAAACCCCCAATAAAGAGAAGTTTAAAAAAAAAAAGTTTGAACATCCATGCAATTTCCGTTGTAGTTGCATCATACAAACCGTTTATTATCTGACATATCTTTACTTTCTCTTTTCTTATGAGAGAGCTGAGGAGTATAAAAGCAGAGCACAGGGAGCAGGAGGAGCACTCAGAGTTCCGACAGTCACCCAAACGCACCATCAACTTCTCGCGTTTTCGCGGCGCGTTTTCGCGGCAGTTGATCTTTCTGAGCGCCGCAGCGACAACATGGCCGACGTGACAGCGGTGGACGGAGACAAACTCAGCAAAAAGTGAGATTATTCTTCCCTATCAGCACATTTTAACCCTTTACACCCCTCTTATATGTATTATATCACACGCATAACGTGTTGTGTTTGCGGTTGTGAGCGTTATAACGCGGCTACGCAGCATTATAGAGCGTTGCATCAGAAGATGAGAGCGAAGTAAAGGCTCCATATGGAGACCCGCCACGCGACTACATATCCCAGGATGCAGTTCGGTGTTTGTCCGTTGGTAGTTGTAGTCCTCGGGAGGAGTTCCAGCCGACCGCGGTAGTTCTTTTTACTGAGCAGAAAAACTACAACACCCACAATAGAAGCGTCAGAGAAATGTCCTCCACACGTTGATCTGAAACTGTCTGGTTTCTGTTTCTAGCGTCAGATATACCGGCTTTAACGGAAGGTTTTTAATTATTATTATTATTATTATTATTATTAATTGGTGACATTCTACTGTGGTGGAGCACTTTGTTGTTATGTGTTTAAGGCGAGTAAAAACGGCTAAACAAGTATAATTGGAGACAAGGTCAAATATATTTAGTATAAAATGATAGAACTGGATGGAACCCTCTTATATGTTAGATTTGACACCTTTGTTAACATTTGCAACATTTAAAATTCTTTATTGAGCATCATAGTGTTTTGAAAGTAAAAAAACAAGATTTTATGTTGGACTAAAGGACTAAAAAAGACACAAAATGACCAAAAAAAGACACAAAATGACCAAAAAAAGACACAAAATGATCAAAAAAAGACACAAAATGATCAAAAAAAGACACAAAATGATCAAAAAAAGACACAAAATGATCAAAAAAAGACACAAAATGACCAAAAAAAGACACAAAATGACTTAAAAAATACAAAATTACTAATAAAGACACAAAATGACCAAAAAAATACACAAAATGATCAAAAAAAGACACAAAATGACCAAAAAAACCCACAAAATGACTAAAAAAAGAAACAAAATGACCAAAAAATGCACAAAATGACACACAAACAAACACAAATAAAATAGAGTCCCACTAGAATAAAAACCAGAGTTGATGACAGGATCACACACAATCACAAGATCACATTTATGTTGGTTTTTCTTATTCAGAAATGGATTAAATAGCCCAAAACTCCATAAATAGAGTTAAATGAAGCTAACTGTGTTGCTCTTCATCCATCCTGACTTCCTTTTTCTTGCTAGCAGCATCGTTATGTTATTGCTAATAGAAAGTAAAAGTAGAGCAGATCTGATGTTTATCTACCACAGACGAGGGTCTGGCTGCAGTATAGTGGAGTTGTTTATTTCTGCCTGGTGGGCCGCAGTAAGCCACATTGTCTCTGTATATATTATATATTATATATTATATTGTCTATTTTCTCAGGTGTGTCGGCTGACTGGTAGCTCAGCATGCTGAGTCTGGTCAGGGCAGCCAGGCAGCAGCTGTGCCGAGGGCCCTTTGGGCTCCGGGGACACTGGTTAAAATGTGGCCCCCCATGTACAGCTGCAGCCCCAGATCCTCAGATTTACGGGGTCCGTTGGAGAGGTGACAAAAGGTTGGTGGCTTTTCCATTCCAATGAGAAAAACAACCAACCTTTTGTCATCAGAGATAAATGTGGTCCCCTTTCCTTTTCTTTCTGCATGACTGTGTGCTTTTCTGTTTTGTCATTTTTTTTTTGTGTTGTTTTTTTGTGTTCTTTTATGTATGTTTTTTTGTGTTTTTTGTAATATTTTTGTGTGTTTTTGTGGGGTTTCTTTGGTGGTTTTTTTCTGTTATTTTTTTTGGTCATTTTTTATGTATTTTATTGTGTTCAAAATGTTGATCCAGTACAAAATAATAATAATTATTAAAAGTTTATACAGGCAGAATAAAAAATAGTCAAAACCCACCAAAAGAGCCCCATTCTTCTTATTAGTTGATTGTGCCCATTGCCTTGTTTGTGGCCTTTTGCTTTTTTTTACATTTTATTTTATAAACACCAACACCGGCTTTGTTATATAGATGATAGCTTTTTTATTATTTATAGGGCTGCAACTAACTATTATTTTCATTATCAATTAATCTGTCGATTATTTAAATGATGAATCTATTAGTTGTTTGGTGAATAAAATGTATAAAAATATCAATGAGTGTCTCCAAACCACAAGATGACGTCCTCAAATCTCTTGTTTTGTCCACAAACCAAAGAGATATTCAGTTTATTGTCATAAAGGAACAAAGAAACCAGAAATATTCACATTGAAGAAGCTGAAATCAGAGAATTTGGACTTATTGTCTTTAAAAAAAACTGCTCAAACCAATTATTGGATTATCAAAATAGTTGATGATTAATTTAATAATCAATTATTGTTCCATTAATCGAATTATTGTTGCAGCTCTAATTATAAAATTTTTAAATATATTTTTGTCCCTTTTATTGTTTGTTTTTTCGTTTGTTTTTGTGTTTTGTTATTGCTGAGAGTGTAAGGGCACTTTTAAAAAATATATATATAAATTGTATTTGTAAAGCACTTTTTTTTGATGATAAAAAGAAATCTATAAAATCAATGTAATTATAAACACCAGAACACAAATTTTACAGTGTGGTTATGTGGGAAATCGTATATATATATATATATATATATATATATATATATATATATATTTAAAACAGTTTGAACATCCATGTTTAACGTTTAATTCCTCTTTCTTTCTTTGTTTCTTGTCAGTGAGCTGAAGAGACGAATGAAAGCCGACAAGAAGGCGGCGGAGAAAGAAGCCAAAGTCAAAGAGCTGGTGGAGCAGAAGAAGGAGGCCAACGACCAGAACGCCTGCGGGCTGGACGAGGAGACGCTCGACCCAAACGTGAGATTTTTCTCTCATCGTAGACTGACGAGGAACATCTTAACAAGTCTAGACGACAAGAGTTCCTGGGAGAAACAGCCCTGTGTGGGATTTAATGAAAAGTATCAAAAAAAGACACAAAATGACCAAAAAAAGACAAAATGACAAAAAAAGACACAAAATGACCAACAAAAAGACACAATGACCAACAAAAAGACAAAATTGCTAAAAAAAGACACAAAATGACCAAAAAACCCCACAGAAGACACAAAATGACTAAAAAAGACACAAAATGACCAAAAAAAGACACAAAATGACCAAAAAAGACACAAAATGACCAACAAAAAGACACAAAATGACAAAAAAGACACAAAATGACTAAAAAAGACACAAAATGACCAAAAAAAGACACAAAATGACCAAAAAAAGACACAAAACGACCAACAAAAAGACACAAAACGACCAACAGAAAGACACAAAATTACCAAAAAAGACACAAAATGACCAAAAAAAGACACAAAATGACCAACAAAATGACAAAAAAAAGACACAAAATGACCAACAAAAAGACACAATGACCAACAAAAAGACAAAATTGCTAAAAAAGACACAAAATGACCAAAAAACCCCACAAAAGACACAAAATGACTAAAAAAGACACAAAATGACCAACAAAAAGACACAAAATGACTAAAAAAGACACAAAATGACCAACAAAAAGACACAAAATGACCAACAAAAAGACACAAAATTGCTAAAAAAAAGACACAAAATGACCAAAAAACCCCACAGAAGACACAAAATGACCAACAAAAAGACACAAAATGACTAAAAAAGACACAAAATGACTAAAAAAGACACAAAATTGCTAAAAAAAAGACACAAAATGACTAAAAAAGACAAAATAACCAAAATTGTTGTGCTAAACACACAAGACACAAATAAAATAGAGTGAGTCCCACTAGAATAAAAACCAGAGTTGGAGGAATCCAACTTGATCCAAACAGAAAGTGAAGTTAATTTTCTATTCCTGGTTCTATTTATATGTCATGATTTCCTGTTTTGTTCCAGTCTGGTGTATCGGGAATTCCTAAATCAGAGCCGCTGTTATCTGGATCTAGCAGCACTAAGAACAGGAAGTAGTGGAGTCCTTTAACTTTCCTCTCAGAGTCTGTGACTGCTGGACAACTAAATCATACGTGATGCATTTTTAACTGCTATATATCCCGATTTAATATATCTTCCAATGAATTCTACAACAATACCTTACTCTTGTTATACCCTTTAATATTTTGATCTTTTTATATTAACCCTGTGGAGTCCAAAAGCTCCAAATAATCCAGACTTGTTGCCTCCATCAGAGTATAAAACAAAGCAGCGTGGAGCCCTACTGTACATTTACCTCTAAAGTTCTGGCTGTAAACTCCATGAGGCCAGTTTCAGTTTGATGATGATATACCAAGTAAAACTGGAGACAAGCTCAAATAGATTTAGTATCAAATGATAGAACTGGATGGAACCCTCTTATATGGTAGATTTGACACCTTTGGTCACATTTGACACATTTACAATTCTTTATTGAGCATGATAGTGTTTTGAAAGTTAATAAAAAAAAGATTCAAAATCACATTTTATGTTGGACTAAAGGACTAAAAAACACACAAAATGACAAAAAACACACACAAAATGACCAAAAAAACACACAAAATGACCAAAAAAGACACAATTACCAAAAAAAGACACACAAAATGACCAAAAAAGACACAAAACGACCAAAAAAAAGACACAAAATGATAAAAAAAAGACACAAAATGATAAAAAAAAAAAGACACAAAATGATCAAAGAAGACAAATGATCAAAAAAAGACACAAAATGACTAAAAAAAAAATACAAAATTACCCCCAAAAAACACAGAAGACACAAAATGATCAAAAAAGACACAAAATGATCAAAAAAGACACAAAATGATCAAAAAAGACACAAAATGATCAAAAAAAGACACAAAATGATCAAAGAAGACAAATGATCAAAAAAAGACACAAAATGACAAAAAAAAGACACAAAATGATCAAAAAATGACCAAAAAAAGACACAAAATGATCAAAAAAGACACAAAATGATCAAATAAAGACACAAAATGACAAAAAAAAGACACAAAATGATCAAAAAATGACCAAAAAAAGACACAAAATGACTTAAAAAAATACTAAATTACCCCCAAAAAACACAGAAGACACAAAATGACCAAAAAAAGACACAAAATGACCAAAAAAAGACACAAAATGACCAAAAAAAGACACAAAATTACTAAAAAAAGAAACAAAATGACCAAAAAACACACACAATAACTAAAATTGTTCCTCTAAACACACCAGAGCCAAATCAAACAGAGTCCCACTAGAATAAAAACCAGAGTTGATGACAGAATCACACACAATCACAAGATCACATTTATGTTGGTTTTTCTTTGTTTCTTTTTGGTTCTAAATGTTGATCCAGTAAGTCAGAATAAAAAATCTATTATTATTATTATCAGGTCATATAGGTGAAAAATATACCAACATGGTATTTAAACATGTTTTAAGGTGAATACAGGCAGGATGAAGGATCCGTAGAGTTAATACTAATAATCTGTTTCCCTCTAAACCAGCAATACTACAAGATCCGGACCCAGGCGATCCAGGACCTGAAGGGGACCGAGCAGGACCCGTACCCTCACAAGTACCATGTGGACCTGTCACTAACAGACTTCATAGAGAAATATAATGACCTGCAGCCAGGAGACCAGCTGACTGATGTGGTTCTCAACGTGTCGGGTAGGAGGAAAACTTTATGATATTAAACATATAAACATGTGCAGC
The DNA here is from genome assembly GCF_030273125.1 of Centropristis striata. NCBI lineage: Eukaryota > Metazoa > Chordata > Actinopteri > Perciformes > Serranidae > Centropristis > Centropristis striata. The sequence continues at coordinate 866,185 of NC_081518.1, forward strand.
GTGACCCAGCAGTAGATCAGCTGTTAAACTCTGATATATATATATATATATATATATATATATATATATATATATATATATATATATATATATACATACACACTACTGGTCAAAAGTTTTAGAACACCCCAATTTTTCCAGTTTTTTATTGAAATTCAAGCAGTTCAAGTCAAATGAACAGCTTGAAAGGGTCCAAAGGTAAGTGGTGAACTGCCAGAGGTAAATAAAAAAAGGTAAGCTTAACCAAAACTGGAAAATAATGTACATTTCAGAATTATACAAGTAGGCCTTTTTCAGGGAACAAGAAATGGGTTAACAACTTAACTCTATGGAGTCTTGGGCTATTTTGTCCATTTTTGAATTCTTTTCATGTCTTTGTTAGTCATTTTGTGTCTTTTTTGGTCATTTTGTGTCTTTTTTGGTCATTTTGTGTCTTTTTTTGATCATTTTGTGTCTTTTTTTTGTCATTTTGTGTCTTTTATTGTCATTTTGTGTCTTTTTGTCATTTTGTGTCTTTTTTTTTGGTCATTTTGTGTCCTTTTTTTTGTCATTTTGTGTCTTTTTAGTCATTTTGTGTCTTTTTTGGTCATTTTGTGTCTTTTTTGGTCATTTTGTGTCTTTTTTTTGTCATTTTGTGTCTTTTTTTTTGGTCATTTTGTGTCTTTTTTTTTGTCATTTTGTGTCTTTTTAGTCATTTTGTGTCTTTTTTGGTCATTTTGTGTCTTTTTTTTGGTCATTTTGTGTCTTTTTTTTGGTCATTTTGTGTCTTTTTTTTAGTCATTTTGTGTCTTTTGGTGTCTTATTTTGTCATTTTGTGTCTTTTTTTGTCATTTTGTGTCTTTTTTTAGTCCTTTAGTTCAACATAAAATGTGATTTTGAATCTTTTTTTAACTTTCCAAACACTATCATGCTTAATAAAGAATTTTAAATGTTACAAATGTGCATTAATTTCAGAGTACACTGAGACATTAAACTGCATCATTTTCAATTAAATTCTGGAAAAGTTGGGGCATTCTAAAACTTTTGACCAGTAGTGTATGTGTTGTTGTTCTTTAGGTCGTGTCCACGCTAAGAGGGTTTCTGGTGCCAAGCTGCTTTTCTACGACCTGCGAGGTGAAGGCGTCAAGCTGCAAGTCATGGCCAACTCCAGGTACACAACGAGGACTGTGGTCTCTATTTTTTACTCTTTTTCTTCTTAATCTTCTTCTTTTTGTTCTTCTCTGTTATTCCAAATGGGAGGATTGTTGAATATTTTGTAGATACATTAACTCTTGAAGGTTAGAGTTAAATAAAATCCACTCACATTAGGTTCAGGACAGACCTAAGGGTCAGGTCATAATAATAATATTAGACTAATATTAGACTAATACAGGTCGCAAAAAGTGTACAGAGAGAAAATAAAAAGGAGGGAGAGATACAACAACTTCCTTACTTCCTACTAATAATCAATAATTCTGCGGTTATTGAGGGAAAACTCTTAGTTAATGTCTGACTGGTTGTATAATAAGGCCATGCAGAATAAGGCATTAATAACTACTGAATAATGACTCATTAAGAGACAATATGTTACTGATTTACATGCTAATAAGCAGCTAATTAATGTTGAATATGTGTTCCCTAATATAAAGTGTTACAGTGAAATGTTATTCAGTATATCATGGCTCCATGTTTATCCAGGGTTCATATGGCTGCTTGAAATCCTTAAATGCTTGAATTTAAATGTTGTATTTTCAAGGATTCTGGATAAAGTGCTTGTAAATGCTTTAAATTCTTCCTGTATTTCTCTTCAATCTGACTCTATCCATCTCTAGACTATAGATAATCACATGTTAATGTAAAATAATGAGTATCTATCTGAATGAAGAGCGTTCCTCCTGAAAGTGTAACACCATCTCTGTTGGTTTGGTTCAGTGAAATCTCCCCTTTTAGTCTGTAAGAACTCATCTAAAACATGCAGCTTACAACAGGTGAAGATACTGGAAAAGACTGAACATTTACCTGGAAAGTCTTTGAAAGAAGCTTGAATCTGACCACTGATAAAGAGTACCAACTCTGTTTTCACCATGAGTTAATCCAGTAGTTCTCAACCTTTTTGAGTCGCGACCCCCAATTTAACATCCATGTTGTCCGCGACCCCCACTCACTGAACACAATCTCACACACACAGTTCAGATCACCCAAAAAAGAAACAAAATGACCAAAAAAAGACAAAATGACTAAGAAAAGACACAAAACGACCGAAAAAGGAAACAAAATGACCAAAAAAAGACACAAATTGACCACAAAATGATCAAAAAAGACACAAAATTACCAATAAAAGACACAAACTTTCCAAAAAAGACATAAAATGACCAAAAAAAAAGACACAAAATAACCAAAAAGAGAAACAAAATGACCAAAAAACAAACAAAATGACCAAAAAAAGACAAAATGACTAAGAAAAGACACAAAACGACCAAAAAGGAAACAAAATGACCAAAAAAAGACACAAATTGACTACAAAATGATCAAAAAGACACAAAATTACCAAAAAAAGATACAAACTTTCCAAAAAAGACACAATTGCCAAAAAAAGACACAAACTTTCCAAAAAAGACATAAAATGACCAAAAAAAGACACAAATTGACCACAAAATGACCAAAAAAAGACACAAATTGACCACAAAATGATCAAAAAAGACACAAATTGACCACAAAATGATCAAAAAAGACACAAAATTACCAAAAAAAAGACACAAACTTTCCAAAAAAGACACAAAATTACCAAAAAGAGAAACAAAATGACCAAAAAAATCCCAGAAATGACCAAAAAAAGACATCAAGTGACCAAAAAGACTAAAACACATTAACACATGAACACTTTAACACAGTGGAGACAGAGCTGACTTCCAAAATGATTTGGCGACCCCCAGAAATCATCTTAATCTCCGTTTCTCGTCTCTCTCTCTGTCAGGAACTACAAGTCGGAGGAAGCCTTCGTGGCGATCAACAACAAACTGCGGCGCGGTGACATCATCGGTGTCCGTGGTAACCCCGGGAAGACTAAGAAGGGCGAGCTGAGCATCATCCCCGTGGAGATGACTCTGCTGTCTCCATGTCTGCACATGCTGCCTCACCTCCACTTCGGCCTCAAAGACAAGGTAACGCCAGGAAAGAGAGAGTTCTTACATCTGGGATCATTATTTCTTAACTGTATCTTCTTCCGTCAACCTTTCTACGTTGCCCAATTTGCTGTCACTCAGTCAAACTCAGTCGAACCCCGCCCAGCTCTCCGTCCTCCAAGACACGTGGCACATTTCACACACACACACATTACTTCCTGTCGCTAAACAATGCAGCTTTCAAAATAAGAGCACAGTGTGTTAAATCCACCAGAGAATTTACAAGAAGACTGTCAAAATAAGACGCCTTAAATAAAACATGCAAGAAGCTTTATCCTCCTCAGTTCATGGAGTTGAATGTCTCAACCGTTGTAGCAGTTTCTATTGTTTTCTTTTGTAAATATGTTTTATTGGTTTTTACATTTTTTTATTCCACAGAGATGAAAAATACAGAACATCTGCATATTACTTCAATTTACACGTACCGGTACATCTCCAAAAATGTACAAGTGAAGTTTTTAGCAAATATGTTGATACAGTGAGTTCCCTATTCCCATCTGCTCCCTCCCATAGGTTCATAGGACATAAAGCACATTTAGGTAATAGGAAAGCAAAAGTAGATGGAGAAGAGAGAAACAAAACAGAAGCAAACACAACAACAAAAGCAACCTAACTAATAAAGATATATATAAATAAAAATAAATGAACAGAAATTATAATAAAAATGAAAAATATTTTTTTTTAAAAGGAAAAAAAAGAAAAAGAAAAGGGGAGTGTTCACTGCTGCGATCAGTCGTGTATGAGTCCCATCCTAATCATTGTCAAGGGGCTCCTGCAAGGAGTCATAAAAGTCGAGAAAGGGCCTCCATATTTTGAAAAAAGATTGAGAGGAACCTTTGAGTGTGTACTTGATTTTTTTCTAGCTTTAAGAAATACATAACCTCCTTGATGCAATGAGAAAAGGATAGTGGAGCTCGTTGTTTCCATCTGAAAAGTATTAAACGTCTGGCAAGGAGTGTGGTGAAGGCTATAGCTACATATATAATAGGCTTTAGCTAGTTAGACAGCCCGACATTTCTCTGATGTTAAACCAAAGAGAGCGCAGATCGGATCAAAATCTAACTGGATCCCAAACATCTCACTAAAAGCTTTAAAAATACTTAACCAAAAGGTGGAGAGGTTCGGACACAACCAGAACATGTGCTTTAAGTCTGCTGGCTGACCTCCACATCGGGGGCATAGTGGGTTAGCATTTGGATAGGTCTTTGCCAGCCTGGCCTTAGTAAAGTGAGCTCTATGTACCACCTTCAGTTGGATTAAACTGTGCTTAGCAGACGTAGATGAAGTGTGTATCAGCTTTAAGATGGAGTCCCATTGATCGTCTCTAAAAACTACTCCAAGATCAGAATCCCAGGCCTTCCTTAAGTTTTCAGTGGAGTGTGAGTTAATGCTCTGGATGAGATCATAAATCTGGGCTACCAGTCCAACCTAGTTGTTTTCTGACTCAACACATGATGGCAGGTGAGAGCTGCTGCTGCCACTAAAGGAGGAGTCGGTGGTGTAACCTCCACGTGGTGTTGCATCACAACTCTATCCTGTTATTTTACACTGGCACACCTAGAGAGGTTTTTTAAGATACACTTCTGCTTTTCCTGCTGTAACAAGTCATTTGATCCCATAATAAGTGTATTTTTCTAATGCTTCCTACACACCAGAAGACTTTGAAAAGATTTGAAAAAGACTCCTGTAAAACTCTGGTGTCCCACCTGGTCCCATCTAAAGACATTTAGTGTTTAGAGTTTCTAGTCTCACACTGAGATTTTAGACAGATTGTTAAACTATTTACAAGACTACAACTAGATTATTTTAGCAGTTTTTTAGTAAAAACTGACTAAATGGAGGAGAAGCAGCTTTTGGCTCCAGCTGCTCTAGTGAGTGACTCAGTGGTTTGTGTTGAAAACAACAACAACAACAAAAAGAAGAAGAGAAAACCCCACAAAATGCCCCTCACAAAGCTGAAAAAGAGTTTCTGTTTTTATCACATGAAAAGTTACTATTTTACAGTAAAAATAGATATAAGGAAGAATAAAGGAAAGGAACATTTAGAAATGAATTCATCATATATATTTATGTCCTATTCCATTATAATAATCAGCTCTATCAACCTTCATTTAGTTAATCAAACATTAATCATGGATTATTTATGACTTATTGATGTCTACATTTATTGATAGATTGTAACTGGGTCTCCTTACTGTTCTCTTTACTAAGAAACATCTAAATATATGACATCACTGTATTTTTATTTAGGACTGATCTTACTAGCATTATTGTGATGTTACTTGTGATGTTTCCTACCTGAAAGATTTTTGCTCATTTCAGTTAAGTGCTCTCAGAAAAAGACGTGATTTTTTTGTTCTTTTTTTGCCATTAAAAAAAACCCCCCATAACCTAGTTACAGTTGCTCAAAAATGTAAAACCACCGAGCTTTTAGTGATATTTGTTAAAGTCGATGTTAATTGTATTGAATTTGCTTTTATTTGCTTTTTATGTGCTGATAGAAAGAAGACAGAACAATCAGTGGTTACAGCAGCAATAACCAACGTTGAAGCAGTTTTTCTAACCTCTTATTTATTTATTTTTCTCTCAAAGGAAACTCGATTCCGCCAGCGATACTTGGATCTGATCCTCAACGACTACGTGAGGCAAAAGTTCATCACTCGCTCCAAAATCATCACATACCTGCGCAGCTTCCTGGACCAGATGGGATTCCTGGAGGTGAGAACGGATCAGCTGAATAATGTATCTTGTCTTACACAAACCTATATTTTAAAATGCTCTAATACATTTTGGTTCACATTTAACCCTCTGAAATCTTTGGCTATTATGTCCGTTAAAAAGACTGTTATAAAATCTTCACCATGCCACGTTGGTATCAGTTTTTTCAGCGTTACCTCACTTTTATGTCCTGATAATTAACTTTTAACTTTGACTTACTTGATAAAAACTAAGGAAACAGAAAAATCTGATCTTAAATTATATTTCCTTGTATTTGTAATATTGTATTTATATTTTTTATTGTATTTTCATTGTCTCTTAAACTCTATAATTGTGCCTGTTTTTGACTTTTTTGAAAAAAGGCACATAAAAAACACTCAAAACACACTTTTTCTTTTTTTTATACAAAATACACACAAAAGTTACAAAAACACATACAAAATATCACAAAAATACAAAAACATACAAAAATAAAAAATACACAGAATTTTAAATGTTGCAAATATGAACACAGGTTGCAAATATAACATATAACAGGTAAAATGAGGATAATATCTAGTTCTATATTTTATACTAAATATATTTCACATTATCTCCGGTTTTTCTTGGCCGAATATCATCAAAATAAATCTGTCATGGAGTTTACAGCCAGAACTTTATTTGGAAGCTGATGGAGACTCAATGTTGCTTCGTTTTTATGTTTTCATGTCATGAAGAAGTGATATGCAGCTGGTTTCATGGACTCTGGAGGGCATTTTTTGTGCTTTTTTTTCTCATTTTACTCACTGTAATCTTGTTTTTCACAGCAGTATGTGCAGGAGAATCTCAATAAATCAGAATATGATGAAAAGTCCAGTAAAAGTTCCAGTAGTTCAAGTCAAACAAGTATTGAGTCATATAGATGACAAACTGTTCACAGGAAACATTTACATATTAAACAGCAACTTTGTAATATTGTGATTTTTTTGTGATATATATTTTTTGAGACACTTAATTTTAGGTCTTCATTAAATGTAACTTTTTTTCAAAAAGTAGCCTGAGTGTATTTTAAATGAGACATGAAAAATAAAGTGATTTTGAAAAAGATATATCAAAATTTCAAGCTTCGTTTTGGTTACTTTTTCAAACAGGAACTTTCTAAACCTTCAAGGACTGAAGGTTCAGATTAAGACGATGACTTTAACTTTTTAACTTTATAACTTAATAACTTTTTAATTAGTATTAGTATTAGTTTATTTAAAAGGGGACAGTGCAATTTCATAAAACACATGATTATACATGGTTAAAAAAAGCCAGAGTTAGCCAGAAGGCTAGTTTTCATCTGTAGTCCCCTGGCCATGATGTAAAAAAGCAGAGAATTACGAAACAAAAAACAAACAAACAAAAAACAAAAAAAACAAACAAACAAAATAATAATAATAAAAATACTTATACAGTTAAACAGTGTATTATTGACGATCTCTTAAAGAAAATGTATGTTCCTATCCCCGCAGCGACGTGGTTCAGAGGTATTATTATTATTATAAATTATTGAATTATATTTGTTGTTGTTCCTCCAGATTGAGACTCCGATGATGAACATCATCCCTGGAGGAGCCGTGGCTCGTCCCTTCGTTACCTACCACAACGAGCTGGACATGAACCTCTACATGAGGATCGCTCCGGAGCTCTACCACAAGGTCATTAACAAGCTTTTCACTCAGTTATCACTTTTAAAAGCTTTTCCTCCTCTCTAATCTACCTCTTCCAGGTAATATTTAACTCTTGTTAGTCCTCCTCAGGGGTCTTAAAGGACCCCAGGACATCAGACTGGTTTTAGGACGTGTAGAAAAAAATTATTACCAACTTTTTTTATTCACCCTTTAAGGCAACTCATGACCAAAACCTTGATATATGATTTTTTAAATAGTTTTTCATTATTATTGGTCAATTTTAGTCAAATATTCAAAATTAGGCCTCATTTCAAGAGGAAGAAAAAAGTAATAAAACCTGAATATTTTTCCCCACTATTACTATTGAAAAAATATTCAGGTTTTATTACTTTTTTTTAAGGAGCCACTACATAACCCCAACCACAGAATATGGCTGTTTTACACACTTCATTCACTAATTCTGCATTATTATAGTATATATTTCCTTGTATTTGTAATATTTCCTTGTATTTATATTTTATATTGTATTTTTATTGTCTCTTGAACTCTCTAATTGTGCATCTTCTGACTAAGTTTTTAACTTTTTTAAACAAAAAAGGCACATAAACACTCAAAACACACTTTTTTTTTTTTTTTTTTTTTACAAAAACCACACAAAAAAAAGTTACAACAAACACACATAAAAAACACATACAAAATATCACAAAAAACACACAAAATACAAAAAACTCACAACAAAATACACAAAAAAACAAACATAAAACATTACATTAAAATGATGAATGCACGCTGCAGAATTTGAAAATATCTGCAAAAAGAAGCGAAAATAACACTTTACACTTGGTCGAGGTGTTTTTTTTTAACCTTTCTATCTATCCATCCAATTTTCGTGTTCTTCACTGTAATTTAAGGTATTTGTGAAATGTTTATATATTAACAACACGTGGTGTCTCCTCCAGATGCTGGTGGTCGGTGGGATGGACAGAGTTTATGAGATCGGTCGTCAGTTCAGGAACGAAGGCATCGATCTGACCCATAACCCAGAGTTCACCACCTGTGAGTTCTACATGGCCTACGCAGACTACAGCGACCTGATGGACATCACAGAGAAACTCCTCTCAGGTCAGTTAAAGCTCAAACTGTTAACGCTTCGGAGTTTGGGGCGATTTTGTCAGTTTCTGACTCCTTTTCCTTCATTCTGTATAAACCACTTAAAGATCTTCACCATGACATGTTGGTATCATTGTTTTCAGCACAACCTCACCTATATGACCTGATTATTATTTTTATTTTGACTTACTGGATCAACATTATGAACACCAAAAACACACACAAAATTAAAAAAAAAATACACCAAAAACATTATTAATTTTTTTACAAAAAACCCATAAAAACACACAAAAACACACAAAAAAATTAAAAAGAACACAGATTAAAACACAGAAATACAAACACAAAAAAAGAACACAAAATGATCAAAGAAGACACAAAATGACTTAAAAAAAATACAAAATGACTAAAAGAAGACACAAAATGACTAAAAGAAGACACAAAATGACTAAAAGAAGACACAAAATGACTAAAAGAAGACACAAAATGACTAAAAGAAGACACAAAATGAACAAAAGAAACACAAAATGCCCAAAGAAGACACAAAATGACTAAAAGAAGACACAAAATGACTAAAAGAAGACACAAAATGACTAAAAGACACAAAATGACTAAAAGAAGACACAAAATGACCAAAAGAAGACACAAAATGACCAAAAGAAGACACAAAATGACCAAAAGAAGACACAAAATGACTAAAAGAAGACACAAAATGACTAAAAGAAGACACAAAATGACCAAAAGAAGACACAAAAAGAAGACACAAAATGACCAAAAGAAGACACAAAATGACCAAAAGAAGACACAAAATGACCAAAAGAAGACACAAAATGACCAAAAGAAGACACAAAATGACTAAAAGAAGACACAAAATGACTAAAAGAAGACACAAAATGACCAAAAGAAGACACAAAATGACTAAAAGAAGACACAAAATGACTAAAAGAAGACACAAAATGACTAAAAGAAGACACAAAATGACCAAAAGAAGACACAAAATGACCAAAAGAAGACACAAAATGACCAAAAGAAGACACAAAATGACTAAAAGAAGACACAAAATGACTAAAAGAAGACACAAAATGACTAAAAGAAGACACAAAATGACTAAAAGAAGACACAAAATGACCAAAAGAAGACACAAAATGACCAAAAGAAGACACAAAATGACCAAAAGAAGACACAAAATGACTAAAAGAAGACACAAAATGACTAAAAGAAGACACAAAATGACTAAAAGAAGACACAAAATGACTAAAAGAAGACACAAAATGACCAAAAGAAGACACAAAATGACCAAAAGAAGACACAAAATGACCAAAAGAAGACACAAAATGACCAAAAGAAGACACAAAATGACCAAAAGAAGACACAAAATGACTAAAAGAAGACACAAAATGACTAAAAGAAGACACAAAATGACTAAAAGAAGACACAAAATGACTAAAAGAAGACACAAAATGCCCAAAGAAGACACAAAATGCCCAAAGAAGACACAAAATGACTAAAAGAAGACACAAAATGACTAAAAGAAGACACAAAATGACTAAAAGACACAAAATGACTAAAAGAAGACACAAAATGACTAAAAGAAGACACAAAATGACCAAAAGAAGACACAAAATGACCAAAAGAAGACACAAAATGACCAAAAGAACACACAAAATGACCAAAAGAAGACACAAAATGACTAAAAGAAGACACAAAATGACTTAAAGAAGACACAAAATGACTAAAAGAAGACACAAAATGACCAAAAGAAGACACAAAATGACCAAAAGAAGACACAAAATGACCAAAAGAAGACACAAAATGACCAAAAGAAGACACAAAATGACTAAAAGAAGACACAAAATGACTAAAAGAAGACACAAAATGACTAAAAGAAGACACAAAATGACCAAAAGAAGACACAAAATGACCAAAAGAAGACACAAAATGACCAAAAGAAGACACAAAATGACCAAAAGAAGACACAAAATGACCAAAAAAAGACACAAAATGACCAAAAAAAGACACAAAATGACCAAAAAAAGACACAAAATGACCAAAAAAAGACACAAAATGAACAAAAAAAGACACAAAATGAACAAAAGAAACACAAAATGCCCAAAAAAGACACAAAATGCCCAAAAAAGACACAAAATGACTAAAAAAAGAGACAAAATGACTAAAAAAAGAGACAAAATGACTAAAAAAAGACACAAAAAGATACAAAATGACCAGAAAAAGGAAAAGTTAACAAAAAAATTGTTTATTTAAAAATAAGGCTCCCATGGTTGACCTAAAAGAGTCAGCTCTTTGAAGCTGTTTGTTGGCGACTGACACATCACTAATAGAAAGCAGGAAATGTAAAAAATATAAATTAATAAATCAAAAGCAGAATGGAGAGACAAGCTGAGACAAGATTCCCTTTGCTGCGGTTTATATATCCTGTTTGTCAGCTCTTCCCTGTAATCTAGCACACCTTAATCAAACCGTCAGGAAGCAGATAATAGAGCAGCAGAGCATGTCAGGCTGCATTCCTCAGGAAAATCTCCTTCAGACAAGAATAAACTGTAAATGTTGATTGATAGCTGAACACACTACAGGAGTTCAGTTCAGGTGAAGAAAGTCTCTGAGAGCTGCATCAGCAGAACTGGTTCCACTTTAATAAGAAGAACCCAGACCCATAATCCTTAAAGGAACATTATGGGGGATATACCACAGACCAAGAGGACACATAGAACACATAATGATGTTTTAAATAATAATAATAAAACTACTCCTAAATGTCAAAGATCTGTGATGTGACATATACGATACATTGGGCGTTTATGGTATTTATGTTTATGATATTTCTTATTTTCAAATACAAAAACTAGACACATTTTCTGCTTACAGAGACACAAATGTGCCTTTTTCTTTGCATCTCCACAACATTTATCAAAATTGTGACATTAATAGTGCTGTTTAACAATCATTTTTTTGTCAGATTTGTTTTTAAGTTACAAAATAAGAATAAATCAATAATAAATAGATTATTATTTTTGTTTACATCTCCATAACATATATATATATATATATATATATATATATATATATATATATATATATAAAAATGTGGCTTTAATTTGTTCAGGAATTATGGTCAGTAACAAATAAGTTTTTTGAAATTAGCCGCTTTTTCACATTTCTGTTCTGAATATGGGAGATTCTGGAAGATTTAAAGTGTTTGTTACACGGGTGTCACCATAGGTTCCTATGGGTTAATAAGAGGAAGCAGAAACAGTAATGAGTCAGTTTGGGATCAGGAGAATATTAAACATTAAAACTCTAAGAATGAAGCCTGGAATCAGCTGGATGGAAGCTAATCAGTGTTTCCCTACCATTATATTGGGGGTATTTAAGGTTATCTTTCCTATAGAACAGCTCTATATCTGGTCCTTTTATTAAACAAACTAAACAGCCTTATGTTATTTATTTTATTTACACGACGGCGTGTCATTTCTGTCATGTTTGACGTGTTCAGTTCTCGTCTGCTCTCTCAGACCTGCAGATTCCTGTTAATGACCCAGACTGTGGCGACCCGCTAGAGGCTAATCTGCCGCGCTAAAGTCACATTTCAAGCTACTTAAAGTATATTTACACTTTTCACGATATAAAGTTCTATATAAGTGTCTGTGATCTGTCAGTCAGTCTAAGCCCCGCCCACCTCTCCGTCCTCCTCCGAGACATGAGACGCGTTCTAGGGTTGTCAAAAGTATTGATACTCAAAGAAGTATCGATACTAACACGTTGTATCCGGATACAATACTCATTTTCAAAAGTATCGATCCAACAACTTATTAAGCAGCTAAACCATACAACCTCAAAATATTGTTCTAATTGTTATTGTTTATTGTATTTATTTATTTGTTGCACTACCTCAGACCTGAAGCTTGTTATCATAGTTGCAGTTTCTTTTTGCACAACTTGTTTTTTATTATAAATATTTAACCTGTGGTTCTGTTCATTTTTACAAGTTGCATGTTTTCATTTTTAATATGTCTGTTAAATTTTGGGGTCTTTGTTTTTATCCTTGTGGTTTCGAAAATGGTATCCAGTATCAAATATTTTCCTGAGTGTCGGTATCGAGTTGAAAATTTTAGTATTGTGACCACCCTAACGCATTCACACACTTACACAAGAGCTGAATACACCGAGCTGGTTCACCGAGGTCCAAACACACTGCTGCACCGTTTGGTAGCCGCGAGCTAACGTTAGCTTACAATTAATGTTGCTTTAATCACAAAAAGCTTAACTGTGAATAACGATCTGAATTACTTCCTGTCGCTAAACACATGCAGCTTTCAGAATAAGAGCACATGGATGTGTTAACAGAATCCACCACAGAATTTACAAGAAGACTGTCAAAATAAGACGCCTTAAATAAAACATACAAGAACCTTTTATTCTACTTTACAATAATTCATTAAAATCTGCAATAATAAGATCAGTGTATATGATGGAATAGTGGCATTAGTCGTGTTAGAGGCACCAAATTTGGGCTATTGACTGAAAAAACTAATTCTCCAGAGATAAAGATCCTATGTCATGGTGTCTCCTGACTGTGATAAACGTTGTGTGAGGTGTTTGCTGTTTGTGTTTAGCTCTCAAAGTGCACAAGATTGATGCATTTAAGTTAAAATGTACTTTTTTTTCCTGGGAGGCATTCACGTTGTTAGAGCAGGGCTTTTAAAGCCTCCCACACATTGCAGAGTGATAACAAATGTCACACTCCTCTTCTTGGGTTGGGCCAACCCCGAACATTTGGTCGGGCTTTTTAACGCAATTGGTCAATTTTTGTGGGATGTTTTCTGTTGCCCCCCTTAACCGAGCATCCGAGGATTTGACATCTCCTTGACCTTTAAATCTATGTGTGTGTTTGTTGTCTGCTGAAAACACACACAAAATTACAAAAAAAAATACACCAAAAACATTTTATTTTTTTAAACACACATAAAAAAACACATATTAAACACATACAAACACATAAAAACACACAAAAAATTAAAAAGAACACAGATAAAAACACAGAAATACAAACACAAAAAAGAAACACAGACACAAAATGACAAAAAAAGATACAAAATGACCAGAAAAAGGAAAATTTAACAAATAAATAGTTTATTTAAAGCTTTGATCCTTCCTCTCCTCCCTATCTTGCTTCTCATCACAGCCCAGGCCTGAGCTGAACTCCTACACATCCCTTCAGTTTGAACTTAAATAACCCGGTCATAATTTAGAGACTCAGCCAATCCGAATATATTCTTTATTCCTACAGCGTCGGAAAATGTGTCATGTCATGAAATGTGTTGAATGAACAACAGTAACAGCTGCTCTCCTGACTCTTTGGTTCCTCTGTTTTCTCTCCAGGAATGGTGAAGCATGTGACTGGAGGTTATAAGGTGACGTACCACCCTGATGGTCCCGAGGGTCCGGCCCAGGAGATCGACTTCACTCCTCCGTTCAGGAGAGTGAGCATGACTCACGACCTGGAGAAGATCATGGGCGTCAAGTTCCCTCCCAGCGACAGCTACGACAGCGACGGTGAGGACCTGCAGAAATGTAGAAAAATGTAGAAATAGAATAGAATAGAGGCTTTATTGTCATTGCACAATAGTATAAAAAAATATGACGATATTGAGGCACAGCTCTCCCGTCAGTGCAAAAAAGATAAATATTAAATAAATAACCAACAAGGCATCAAACAAACAAACGAAAAAAAGGAAATCACACAAATCACAAAAGTAAAGAACTGTAAACAGACACATAGTAAAGGAAAAACCTATTGCACATGTCACACAGAGAAAAAAGTTATTGCACATGTTCTACAGTAAAATAAAACCTATTGCACATGTTCTACAGTAAAAATAAAACCTATTGCACATGTTCTACAGTAAAAATAAAACCTATTGCACATGTTCTACAGTAAAAATAAAACATATTGCACCATTTTAAATAGATTTTGTGTGAGAAGCTTCTTTTCTCTGAAATGTGGAAGAAGCTTTTTGTCGTTTTCTTTTTTTTTTTCTTCGGGTTGATGTTTTGAAGCCTTTATGTCTATTTAGATGTTTTTTCTCACTCTTTCTCTTTTGCTGTGTCAATCACAAATGTTCTGTTTTTTCTTTATGTTTCTCTTTTACCCTTTTTTTCCTCCAGAGACGCGTAAATTCTTTGACGAGTTGTGTGCAAAGAAAGGAGTTGAGTGTCCTCCACCCAGAACCACCGCCCGCCTCCTCGACAAGGTGCTCCACTGATAAAACATCACCTGTTTATTCCCTTTTCTTGTGTTATTTTACAGCCTTTTACTAATGACTCTCCCTCCACACACAGCTGGTTGGAGATTTCCTGGAGGTGACGTGTATCAACCCCACCTTCATCTGTGACCACCCTCAGATCATGAGCCCCTTAGCAAAATGGTGAGAAACGCCTTGTTTCAGCCTCATATTTTTATCTTTTTAATGTGTTTTGCTGAGGTTCATAGTGACTCTTGTGTCCGTGGTTGCAGGCACAGATCAGAGAAAGGCCTGACGGAGCGCTTCGAGCTCTTTGTGATGAAGAAGGAGATCTGCAACGCTTACACTGAGTTGAATGATCCGATCCGACAAAGGGAGCTCTTCGAGCAGCAAGCCCTGGTGGGTAAACCAGCAGAAACAGCTTTATCTTCTGCTGCATCGTCTAAAACAGAAGTTCTAAACCTTTTTTCACTGATGTTCCTCCTGTGAAATATGTTTTCAGCCAAGTTCCCCCTAACCAGGGCAAAAAAACCCCTTAAAAACAGAACGCTGTGCCTTCAGTGTCTGAATTTTCTGTGTTTATCAGTTCCAAAGTTTAATAAATGAAACATTTGAAAACAAAAAAACTATTTCAAACATTTTAAATGTTAATAATCCATGACTAAATTTATTGCAAATATTTCTCATCACTTAAATGTAGTGATTCAAACTAATGTAGTAAAACCAGTGACCATAGCACCATTTAAAACTATAAAATGAACCATTTAAAACTACAAAATGAACCATTTAAAACTCCATAAATGTGCAAAACACTGCTCATTTGTTTGGTCTCTTCAACTATTTAGAAATGAAAAGAAATGAAATAATTAACTTAATTATAAATAAAGATTTGTGCACATAAAAAAATGTTAAGGTGTTTTCTAAAATATGTATTAGATAATTATTTTTAAAGGATTTTTACATGCATGCTACTTTTTAAATGTATATTTTAAATCTCACGTACCCCCTGAGGGACGCGTACCCCCATTTGAGGACTCCTGGTCTAAAGGTTCAGGCTCCTAACAGCAGATCTGTGCATGTTACTAATGTTTCCTCTTGTTTCCAGGCCAAAGCTGAGGGAGATGATGAAGCCATGTTCATTGATGAGACCTTCTGCACAGCTCTTGAATACGGCCTGCCGCCCACCGCCGGCTGGGGGATGGGCATCGACCGCCTCACCATGTTCCTCACCGACTCCAACAACATCAAGGTAAAGATGGCCGATCAATGCAGATAATCAACGGCCGTGTTGTGGTTGATGTTGTGTAGTCTTGGGCGGAGGGAGGGAAAAGTACCTATTGAAAATGCGCCTATACCTACCTTGAACTTTAGGCTTAGTTCAGACTGAAACGCAACAGAAAACATGATTAAAGGGAACAATAGGTTAGAGAGATTACCTCGTCAGGAAAGCAGATTTCTTGCCTTGTTTACACACACAAAGCCGTGTTTCCTTTAGGGGGAAGAGTGTCCACTGGGAAAGTCTCAGGCCACGCCCTCTCTAAAGTCTCAGGCCACGCCCTCTCTAAAGTCTCAGGCCACGCCCCCTCTAAAGTCTCAGGCCACGCCCCCTCTAAAGTCTCAGGCCACGCCCTCTCTAAAGTCTCAGGCCACGCCCTCTCTAAAGTCTCAGGCCACGCCCTCTCTAAAGTCTCAGGCCACGCCCTCTCTAAAGTCTCAGGCCACGTCCTCTCTAAAGTCTCAGGCCACGCCCTCTCTAAAGTCTCAGGCCACGCCCTCTCTAAAGTCTCAGGCCACGCCCTCTCTAAAGTCTCAGGCCACACACATACACACTGTACTGCTACAGAGCTAACTGTTAGCACATACACACTGTACTGCTTCAGAGCTAACTGTTAGCCTGTTAGCACATACACACTGTACCGCTACAGAGCTAACTGTTAGCGTGTTAGCACATACACACTGTACTGCTACAGAGCTAACTGTTAGCCTGTTAGCACATACACACTGTACTGCTACAGAGCTAACTGTTAGCCTGTTAGCACATACACACTGTACTGCTACAGAGCTAACTGTTAGCCTGTTAGCACATACACACTGTACTGCTACAGAGCTAACTGTTAGCCTGTTAGCACATACACACTGTACTGCTACAGAGCTAGCTGTTAGCCCTTTTGGCACATACACACTGTACTGCTACAGAGCTAACTGTTAGCCTGTTAGCACATGCACACTGTACTGCTACAGAGCTAACTGTTAGCCTGTTAGCACATGCACACTGTACTGCTACAGAGCTAACTGTTAGCCTGTTAGCACATACACATTGTACTGCTACAGAGCTAACTGTTAGCCTGTTAGCACATACACACTGTACTGCTACAGAGCTAACTGTTAGCCTGTTAGCACATACACACTGTACTGCTACAGAGCTAACTGTTAGCCTGTTAGCACATACACACTGTACCGCTACAGAGCTAACTGTTAGCACATACACACTGTACCGCTACAGAGCTAACTGTTAGCCTGTTAGCACATACACACTGTACCGCTACAGAGCTAACTGTTAGCCTGTTAGCACATACACACTGTACTGCTACAGAGCTAACTGTTAGCCTGTTAGCACATACACGCTGTACTGCTACAGAGCTAACTGTTAGCCTGTTAGCACATACACACTGTACCGCTACAGAGCTAACTGTTAGCCTGTTAGCACATACACACTGTACTGCTACAGAGCTAACTGTTAGCCTGTTAGCACATACACACTGTACCGCTACAGAGCTAACTGTTAGCCTGTTAGCACATACACACTGTACTGCTACAGAGCTAACTGCCACTAATGGAGGCTCTTAACATTAAGAAGAGTAAGAAAAAGTATCTGGATTTGTCTCCAGTCGCTTTCTTGAAAAATAGTCTCTAAGGGGGTCTGAAAAGTTGCTAAATTCAGCAACATAGTCGCTAAGTTGGCAACACTGCTTCACCGGCTTTTACAAATGTTGCGTGTTGTATAGAGTACTACGTCACATCCTGTTTAGCGTTCTATCCAATCAGCAACCAGGCTTTTTATAGGGGAGAAAAAAGACCCTGCTCTACTACAGGGACTAAAAAAGTCCTGACAAAAGTCCGCTCTGGACGGCTCGTGTCCAGATTAGAGGCGTTTCGGCGAGTGAGACCGCCTCATTCTGGGTATTGCCCGGTAGTTGAATCAGCCCTTTTTATTGTCTGTCAGGTAGAGTCGTCTCTTTCTTTCCTGTTCGTGCTGTAAGAGAGGAACCCTCCGCTGACAGTCTTTTGTTCCTTCACCAGGAGGTGTTGCTGTTTCCAGCCATGAAGCCTGACGACAACAAGACGTCGGCGCCCACAGAAGGAACCTCCGTCTAACGACGCCACGTCTGACCTGTCCCCTCAGATCTGTGCAGGCGTCCGTATGGAAAAGAAGCCGTTACCTCACTGTGGTCACCAGTGGAGCCTGCAGCTTTTCTGTTTTATCAATGTTGGTCTGTCATGGAGGGAAATCACCAGTTTAAACAGTAAAACAATGACGAATGCTTCTTTTTTTTTTTGTATTTCTTACACTTTTGCGCTCATATTTGCTGCGTCCTCCTTGTTTGACTCTACGGGGACATTTTAATCCTCATTGTTTGTCATCCAGACAGTAAACGGATGGTTTTGATCAGGAAGTCATTCATGTGTTGATCTGCTGTTGTTGTATGCAAACTTGGATAATATTTTTGAATATACTTTGAGATACTTGAAGGGGTTTTTGATTCTGACAACCAAATATAAAGCAGAGACACAACACAACGAAGCCTGAGCACCTCTGATATTTTAAGTATATTCATCTGTTTTATCAGGTCCTCCTTGTATTTCCTGTCTGAGGTTTTTCAAGCTATTACTCCACATATTCAATATTCTCCTGCCAGGAAGATTAAAAAGGGTATGTCTGAATAAAGTGACTATGAATCAACGCTGCTCGCTGTCTTGTCATTTTTCTGGTCTATGCAGAGATGTTCTGTTTGAATCTTAAGAAAATTGTATAAACGATCCAGGGAACGGAGAGTTAATATTTTAAGTGTGGCGCCCCCAGTGGTGGAAAGTAACTAAGTACATTTACTCAAGTACTTACTTAAGTAGTAGTATTTTGAGGTACTTGTACTTTGCTAATATTTCCAAATATTAAACTTTATACTTCTACTTCACTACATTTTGAGGCAGATATTCTACTTTTGACTCCACTACATTTAGCTTCCAGCTTTAGTTATTTTTCAGGTTTAGGATTTAACATGAAACAAATACGATCAATTAAAATGATTGAGCATGTTTATAAATTAAACCAGAAAAACAGTATATTTAACTTAGTACATTAAGTTAAAATTTGCATTATGCTGACAATTACAATGCTGCTTTTGCAGAAAGGCATGAAAAAAATAATTAATAATAGTTTGTCTTAAGAGCAAAGTTAAGTAAAAAGTGGTTCTTAAGCATTTTTTTTTCTTAAGAACCACTTTTGTGAATCCGGACCTGGTTTCGAACTCAGAGCTGAATTCTCCCTCCCGGCGGGCAAGTTAAAAAAAAGATTCAAAATCACATTTTATGTTGGACTAAAGGAATAGAAAACACACAAAATGACCAAAAAAAGACACAAAATGACTAAAAAGACACGAAATGACTTTAAGAGACCACATAACAGTATATTAAGTAGTAGGAATTATCCTTATTATCCTGGCAACAATTAAAATGCTGCTTTTACATAAATGCTAATTTAATTTATGCTAATCCTAATAATAATCGAATAATAAAAAACACAAAATGAATTACAAAGACAGTTCTTAAGCATTTTTTCTTTTTAATAATGTTTTGTGAATCCGGACCTGGTTTCGAACTCGGAGCTGAACTCTCCGGGCAAGTTAAAAAAAAGATTAAAAATCACATTTTATGTTGGACTAAAGGACTAAAAAAAGACACAAAATGACCAACAAAAGATACAAAATGACTTTAAGAGACCACATAATTAGAATTAATATAGAATTATCTTATAGAATATAAGAATTAGCCTTATTATCCTGGCAACAATTAAAATGCTGCTTTTACATAAATGCTAATTTAATTTATGCTAATGCTAATAATAATCGAATAATAAAAAACACAAAATGAATTACAAAGACAGTTCTTAAGAAGCATTTTTTCTTTTTAATAATGTTTTGTGAACCCAGACCTGGTTTCGAACCCGCAGCTGAACTCTCTCTCCTCCCTCCTCCCTCCCTCCCGGCGTGAGCGCGCACCATCCCACTGTTTGCGCGCTCCCGCCGTCAAGTGTAAGTGCACAGACCAGTGGACACACACACACAGACACACACTCACTCACACACACACACACAGAGACACAGAGAGTGAAGATGGCGATGCGAGCAGCGCTGCGGAGCTTCTGTCTGTCCTCGAGCTTCAGTCCCGGACTGTCCCAGCAGCTCCCCGCGGCCCGCCTGCTGCTGTGGAGGAGGACCGGCTCCCCGAGGACCCTCCAGACCTCCTCGGCCCTGTCAGCAGGTACCAGAACCTCCAGAACCTCTAACTAACTAACTAACAGAGATCAGTAACATGCGGGCTGCTGGACACATTCCTGTCTGACGGACCGAGTCACGCAGTTGGAGTGGAGCTGCGGAATGGAGCAGAAAGTTACTTTTTAACTCTGAATATCTGATAAATAGTGAAACTGTAGCAGCAGCATGTTAGTTAGCACACAGACACACAAGGCTTTCATTTAGTCCGACCACGAGCTGCACATTAACACATTAATATGTTAATTAATGACGGAAAACCACAAATTACCTGCAGCAGCAGCAGCTGTTAACCCTTCGATGACGACAGAAAGTCACCCGACTCAGTTTTTATATTCTATATCTTTGCAATAAGTTAATTTCATCATTCAGTATTCCAGGTTTTCCTCAAATAACTTGTTTTTGATCATCATACGTCCTCATTTTTTGTTTTCATTTCTTACTTTTTGAGTAAAAACCCTTTTTTTGTAAAACTGGAGACATTTAAAATTCTTTATTGAGCATGATAGTGTTTTGAAAGTTAAAAAAAAAGATTCAAAATCACATTTTATGTTGGACTAAAGAACTAAAAAAGACACAAAATGACCGAAAAAGAAACAAAATGACTAAAAATGACTAAAAAAAATACACAAAATGACCCCAAAAAAGATACAAAATGACAAAAAAAACACAGAAGACACAAAATTACCCAAAAAGACACAAAATGACTAAAAATGACTAAAAAAAATACACAAAATGACCCCAAAAAAGATACAAAATGACTAAAAAAAAGACAAATTGACGACAACATAAAGTGACCCGACTGAGTTTTTATATTCTATATCTTTGCAACAAATTAATTTCATCTTTCAGTATTGCAGGTTTTCCTCAAATAACTTGTTTTTGATCATCATACATCCTCATTTCTTGTTTTCATTTCTTACTTTTTGAGTAAAAACCCTTTTTTTTTGTAAAACTGGAGACAAGCTCAAATAGATTTAGTATCAAATGATAGAACTGGATGGAACCCTCTTATATGGTAGATTTGACACCTTTGGTCACATTTGACACATTTACCATTCTTTATTGAGCATGATAGTGTTTTGAAAGTTAAAAAAAGATTAAAAAATCACATTTTATGTTGGACTAAAGGACTAAAAAAGACACAAAATAACTAAAAAAGACACAACAAAAGACACAAAATGGCCAAAAAAGACACAAAATGACAAAAAAACACAGAAGACACAAAATTACCGAAAAAGACACAAAATGACTAAAAATGACTAAAAAAATACACAAAATGACCCCAAAAAAGATACAAAATGACTAAAAAAAAGACAAATTGATGACAACATAAAGTGACCTGACTGAGTTTTTATATTCTATATCTTTGCAACAAATTAATTTCATCTTTCAGTATTGCAGGTTTTCCTCAAATAACTTGTTTTTGATCATCATACATCCTCATTTTTTGTTTTCATTTCTTACTTTTTGAGTAAAAACCCTTTTTTTGTAAAACTGGAGACATTTAAAATTCTTTATTGAGCATGATAGTGTTTTGAAAGTTAAAAAAAAAGATTCAAAATCACATTTTATGTTGGACTAAAGAACTAAAAAAGACACAAAATGACCGAAAAAGAAACAAAATGACTAAAAATGACTAAAAAAAATACACAAAATGACCCCAAAAAAGATACAAAATGACTAAAAAAAAGACAAATTGATGACAACATAAAGAGACCCGACTGAGTTTTTATATTCTATATCTTTGCAACAAATTAATTTCATCATTCAGTGTTGCAGGTTTTCCTCAAATAACTTGTTTTTGATCATCATACATCCTCATTTCTTGTTTTTATTTCTTACTTTTTGAATAAAACCCTTTTTTTAATCACTACTTCTAAGTCACAAGGTGATTTCTGACCCATGTTGTGCATTAGAAGGTGTTTATATGTTGTCACCAATTTAAAACCTGACAAAGAAGACACAAATATTAACTATCCTAGTTTGTTAAATTGGTGTTTTTTTCCAATGTAAATTATTATTTGGTGGCTCTAATAAGTCTCAAATGTTAAAATATGTGATTTTCCAATGTAACCTGGTGGTTCTAACAACTCTTTTAGAGTTAAACCTTCAAAATAAGACAAACATAGTTACACATATACTCACATTGTTCATTTAATAAAACTCTTTTTGTATCACTACTCTTCTAATGCACAAGGTCATTTTAGACCCATGTGTGGAAACTTGATGTAATAATACAAAAACTATTTTTCTTCATAAAGTATGAAAGGAAAAATGGATATAATGATCTGTTGTAATAAAAAAAAGTTGAGCATTAAACACATAGTAACAAAGTGCTCCACCACAGTAAAATGTCATTAATAATAATTGATCATCATACATCCTAATTTTTTGTTTTCATTTCTTACTTTTTGAGTAAAAACCCTTTTTTTTATCACTACTCTTCTAATGCACAAGGTGATTTTTAACCCATGTTGTGCATTAGAAGGTGTTTATTGTGCATCAAAGGGTTAAACCAGATAAAACAACAGAATTTATCTTGAATATGTGCCACTAATACTATTAAAGGGTGCATTTTTAAATGTACATGTGGTTTAAATTTGAAAAAAACCTGAATAACTTACCTAGTTGTTGCTTTCATTCATTATTCTTCCTGTCTGTTAGATTGTAAAACCTTTTTTAAGGGTTTATAATGAGGGAAAACTTGATTTTAGCCCTTTAAAACAGCTGTTCTCAACCTTGGGGTCGGGACCCCAAATAGGGTCGCGAGATGATTTCTGGGGGTCGCCAAATCATTTGTTTTAGTCTTTTTGGTCACTTAATGTCTTTTTTTGTTCATTTTGTGTCTTTTCTGGTCATTTTGTGGTCAATTTGTGTCTTTTCTGGTCATTTTGTTTAGTCGTTTTGGTCACTTAATGTCTTTTTTTGGTCATTTTGTGTCTTTTTTTTGGTCATTTTGTGTCTTTTTTGGTCATTTTGTGTCTTTTTTGGTAATTTTGTGTCTTTTTTTTGGTCATTTTGTGTCTTTTTTTTGGGTCATTTTGTGTCTTTTCTGGTGATTTTGTGTCTTTTTTTTGGTAATTTTGTGTCTTTTTTGGTAATTTTGTGTCTTTTTTTGGTCATTTTGTGTCTTTTTTTGGTCATTTTGTGTCTTTTTTGGTCATTTTGTGTCTTTTTTTTGGTCATTTTGTGTCTTTTTTTTTGGTCATTTTGTGTCTTTTTTGGTCATTTTGTGTCTTTTCTGGTCATTTTGTGTCTTTTTTGATCATTTTGTGGTCAATTTGTGTCTTTTTTGATCATTTTGTTTACTTTTTTTGGTCATTTTGTTTCTTTTTTGGGTGATCTGAACTGTGCATGTGAGATTGTGTTCAGTGAGCGGGGGTCGCGGACAACATGCATGTTAAATTGGGGGTCACGACTCAAAAAGGTTGAGAACTACAGTACTGGTCTAGAGGAGGAGTATTGATCTGTCAGGACTGACTTCTCATGTTCACACAGTTCATATTGTGGTTCAGACCTGTGTTTCATGTTTCTGCATGGTCTGAAGCCAACACTGGACTAGTTGAGGCTTTGTGAGAAGATGACAACATGAACTCACAACAAGCTTACAATAGGTTAGATTTTATTAGTTTTAGTTTTAATTACGTTGTCAATTTTTTTTTTTTGTACTGTACATTTACCTCTAAAGTTCTGGCTGTAAACTCCATGAGGCCAGTTTCAGTTTGATGATGATATACCAAGTAAAACTGGAGACAAGCTCAAATAGATTTAGTATCAAATGATAGAACTGGATGGAACCCTCTTATATGGTAGATTTGACACCTTTGGTCACATTTGACACATTTACAATTCTTTATTGAGCATGATAGTGTTTTGAAAGTAAAAAAAAAGATTCAAAATCACATTTAATGTTGGACTAAAAAAGACACAAAATTACCAAAAAAAGATACAAAATAACTAAAAAAGACACAACAAAAGACACAAAATGACAAAAAAACACAGAAGACACAAAGTTACCCAAAAAGACACAAAATGACTAAAAATGACTAAAGCATACACAAAATGACCCCAAAAAAGATACAAAATGACAAAAAAAGACAAAAAATTATTTAAATAAAGACACAAAATGACTAAAATAAGACACAAAATGACTAAAAAGAGACACAAATGACTAAAAAAAGACACAAAAAGGACACAAAATTATTTAAAAAAGACACAAAATTATTAAAAAAAGACACAAAATTACTTACAAAGACACAAAATTATAAAAAAAAAACACAAAATGACCAACTAGACACAATCACAAGATCACATTTATGTTGGTTTTTCTTTGTTTCTTTTTGGTTCTAAATGTTGATCCAGTAAGTCAGAATAAAAATTATTATTATTATTATCAGGTCATATAGGTGAAAAATATACCAACATGGTATTTAAACATGTTTTAAGGTGAATACAGGCAGAATGGAAGGAGTCAGACTTTACAGAGTTAAGAGCCATTTCACATCCCTGATTGATAGTTTTATGTTGTCGACACATTAATAAATAAATGAATGAGCTCCAGCTGAACCCTCCTTTGTTCTCTCTGCAGCCCTGAAGTTCACAGATAAACATGAGTGGGTCCAGGTGGACGGAGGCGTGGGGACCGTCGGTATCAGCAGCTACGCTCAGGTACGTCCTCACTAATCATTGATTTATTACTCAGCTGCCTCACAGCTTATTGATGCTAATCTATAAACGCTGATATGCTCACTAATGTCTGCAGCCGCTGCCCTTTGATCTGCTACAACCAGATCATTTACTGTTTTATGACTATTGTTGGAGACTATTGATTACAGACAAACTGCTGAGGTGTGCAGAAAACCTCAAGGACACCAACACAGACACTACAGAGTCTAACTAGTAACTAGCAAAGGGTTAAACTGAGAACAACTGCTTTAAAGATTTTAGTTTTTAACGTTTTTTTTAACTGGTCATGTGCAAGTGAAAGTCTTCAATTAAACCATCAGATTACAAATCACATTTTTTTTACAGCAGCGCTGAAAATCCAGCAGAATACATGAAGGGAAACACTGAATGATGCTTTCTGGTTGATATGAAATATATTTATTATCTGCTGGTTAGTGAAGCTGCAGGAACACATTATGAATAATCTGTTTACATTATGACATTATAAACACCAAGAACTGTAAGAGTTAATAACCTTATTGGGGCTGAGATGATAAAAGGAAATAAAGGAAACATTTATTATGACCTCTTTGAATCTCACACCAACACATAGACTATTACAAAACACTACAACTAATAAAAACTAAACTACAACTAATAAAAACTAAACTACAACTAATAAAAACTAAACTACAACTAATAAAAACTAAAACTAATAAAAACTAAACTACAACTAATAAAAACTAAACTACAACTAATAAAAACTAAACTAAAACTAATAAAAACTAAACTACAACTAATAAAAACTAAAACTAATAAAAACTACACTACAACTAATAAAAACTAAAACTAATAAAAACTAAACTACAACTAATCAAAACTAAACTACAACTAATAAAAACTAAACTACAACTAATCAAAACTAAACTACAACTAATAAAAACTAAACTACAACTAATCAAAACTAAACTACAACTAATCAAAACTAAACTACAACTAATAAAAACTAAACTAAAACTAATAAAAACTAAACTACAACTAATAAAAACTAAACTACAACTAGCAAACTCGCTCTAAAAACTCAGTAAAACTAACTGAATTTGAAAACAAAAAATCACAACGAAACTAAAACTAAAACTGAGGAAAAATCCAAAACCATTATAACCTTGGAATGCACTGAGAACTTTCTCTTATTTGACAAAACAATTCCTGATTAAATTAATTTTCTTGACACAAAATGCCGTTAAATCTCAATATATTAATATAATATATCACATTGTGTCACCATATCGCAAAATGCTTAAAATCACAATAATATCGTATCGTGACTCAAATATGGGGATAAAGTCGTATTGTTGTGATTCCCACTTCTAGTTATGACACAATTTTTTAAATCACAAAAGCATATTTTCATGCATTATATTCTGCAAAAAAAATATTTGTGCATATCAGAAACATGTTGACTGACACATCAACGATATAGAAGCTAATATCGTTTAATAAAATCAACAATGTTTTACTATCGCTGTTTCTATTCATTAACCTTCTTCTGGACATTCAGAAAGAAATGCTCATAAACTCTATGTGTGATTATTCATGAGCAACGTGTGAACTTTATCAATCTGAACTTAAACTGCTTGGAAACGTGAACTTTGAGCAGCAGTCTGACGGTGAGGGGGATTCTCCTGAAGCCAGTCTGAGTTATAAAAAAAAGACACAAAATGACTAAAATAAGACACAAAAAGACACAAAATGACCAAAAGTCACAAAAAGACACAAAATGACCCAAAAAGTCACAAAATGACCCAAAAAAGTCACAAAATGACTAAAATAAGACACAAAAAGACACAAAATGACAAAAAAGTCACAAAAAGACACAAAATGATAAAAAAAATACATACTTTATTAAACTAAATATATTTCACTTTTATATGAATTAACAATATAGCCATAATGAGGCACAATTCATTGTTTTGTGTTAAAATAATATTTTCTATATTTTTAAACATATTTTTGATATGAATACACTATATATATATATATATATATATATATATATATATATATTATAAAAATAACACAAAATTACCAAAAAGACACAAAATTATTTAAAAAAGACACAAAATTACCAAAAAACAGTAATTAAAGGGACCTTCCACACACAACACGGTAAAGTGCCATTCATATTATGTATATTATATGTATTCTATGCTCTCTGAGTTTTGCTATGAGCTGCACCATGTTCAGGAGAATCACCCATAGATATCTATGAGCAGCAGTCTGACCGTGTTAGCTCCACAGCTTTAACTGAGATAAAAACGCTGAGTAGAACAAATAATCTAAACATGAGACAGTTTGTTCCGTCTAGAACAGCTTCATCATCTCCAGGGTCACTGAGTAGTTCCCTTATCTCGTCCTGCTCGCTGTAAAAGTCAGAAAACTGAGATTTTTCCCCCACAGACTCTAAACTCAAACTATAAGCAGCCACACTGTAAAAAAGGTTGTAAAAATTACAGTAAAACTCTGTCAAATTGCACCAGAAATAGGGCGTAAATTAAAAATGTAAAATCACCGTAGTAGATGCTTGTAACTACCATAAATCAGGGAATTATGCAAAAGTTTTTTCATGTAAAATGAATGGAGGACTACCATAATATCACAAGGACACAATAAAGGCACTACTCAGTCTAAATTACAGTTTTTGCTGATTTTTACATTTAAATTTACAGTAGAAAACTGACTGTATTTTTAAGGTGGAATTCTGGCGACCACAGCTGCCGATATTTTACTTTAAATTAAACACATTTTTTTTTAGAGTGCATTTAGAGGAATAATCAGAATATAATCTAACAAGCTTTTACTGCTCCTGTGTTATTGAGCTCCATTGTTGCTCAGAAACCTGTAAAAAAATGTTAAAAAAGCCAAACTTTTGCCTTGTGTGACATTTCATCTGTCCTGCTGCTATAAATACTAAATGTGTCTTGTTTAGTCTCTGGTTTTATTGTATGGTTGAATATAATCCCCAATAAATGCATCATTTACTCCTGTTGAACTAATATCGGCTGAAACATACACTGGTCTACCAAGTCTAACTGCAGTAAATACATTTTTGGTTAAAATTGAGTTCCAACTAAAAATGAACTCCTTGATTTGTCTATCTTGTGACAATTTTTTGTTCAATTTTGCTTAATTTCAGAGAAATAATTATATAAAAACCACAAAATCCAACTCAAAACCAAGCCACTTACCACCGTCTGCTTTGGATATATAAACTAATTTAAACATAAAAGTTTATTTGAAAGGGAAATTATTATCTAGATCAGTAGTACCTTTTTGAGTCGCGACCCCCAATTTAACATGCATGTTGTCCGCGACCCCCACTCACTGAACACAATCTCACACGCACAGTTCAGATCACCCAAAAAAGAAACAAAATGACCAACAAAAAGGAAACAAAATGACCAAAAAAGACTCAAAATGACCAGAAAAGACACAAAATGACCCAAAAAAGACACAAAATGGCCCATAAAAGAAAAAAATTACCATAAAAAGACACAAAATGACTAAAAAAAGACACAAAATGACCCAAAAAAGACTCGAAATGACCAGAAAAGACACAAAATGACCAAGAAGACACTAAATGACCAAAAAAAAGACACTAAATGACCCAAAAAAAGACACAAAATGACCCATAAAAGAAAAAAATTACCATAAAAAGACACAAAATGACCCAAAAAAGACACAAAATGACCCAAAAAAGACACAAAATGACCAAAAAAGACTCAAAATGACCAAAAAAGACTCAAAATGACCCATAAAAGAAAAAAATTACCATAAAAAGACACAAAATGACTAAAAAAAGACACAAAATGACCATAAAAAGACACAAAATGACTAAAAAAAGACACAAAATGACCAAAAAGGAAACAAAATGACCAAAAAAGACTCAAAATGACCAGAAAAGACACAAAATGACCCAAAAAAGACACAAAATGGCCCATAAAAGAAAAAAATTACCATAAAAAGACACAAAATGACTAAAAAAAGACACAAAATGACCCAGAAAAGACTCGAAATGACCAGAAAAGACACTTAATGACAAAAAAAAACACAAAATGACCCAAAAAAAGACACAAAATGACCCATAAAAGAAAAAAATTACCATAAAAAGACACAAAATGACTAAAAGAAGACACAAAATGACCCAAAAAAGACACAAAATGACCCAAAAAAGACACAAAATGACCAAAAAAAAGACACAAAATGACCCAAAAAAAGACACAAAATGACCCAAAAAAGACACAAAATGACCCATAAAAGAAAAAAATTACCATAAAAAGACACAAAATGACCCACAAAAGGCAACAAAATGACCAAAAAAGACTCCAAATGACCAAAAAAGACTCAAAATGACCCATAAAAGAAAAAAATTACCATAAAAAGACACAAAATGACCAAAAAAAGACTCAAAATGACCAAAAAAGACTCAAAATGACCCATAAAAGAAAAAAATTACCATAAAAAGACACAAAATGACTAAAAAAAGACACAAAATGACCATAAAAAGACACAAAATGACTAAAAAAAGACACAAAATGACCAAAAAAGGAAACAAAATGACCAAAAAAGACACAAATTGACCAGAAAATGATCATAAAAAGACACAAAATGACCAAAAAAAAGACATTAAGTCACCAAAAAGGCTAAAACACATGAACACTTTAACACAGTGGAGACAGAGCTGACTTCCTAAATGATTTGCCGACCCCCAGAAATCATCTCGCGACCCCAAGGTTGAGAATAGCTGCTCTAGATAGTGATGAAGTCACCATCTGGCTCTTCGCCATTTATATTCTTCTATATATTTTTTTTCCAAAACTAGCTCCAACAGTAAAGACAGATTGGTTTAGTGCTTCACGCTGAGTGATTTGCTTGATTTGCAGCAAGAAATAAGCAATTTTATTTCATTATAAGGCTCAAAGATGCAGCTCCAGAGGGGATTTTCTTTCTTATTTTTGGACAAAAATGTCTCTTCTGCCCATAAAGGCTGCCGAGCCCTTCATAGACTGACATGTTCTGATACGGATACGTCTATATAAGACTTTATAATACTTTATAATAACGTTATGTAGGTTATAATTCACACAACTTGTTGTGGTTTCAGGAAGCGTTAGGAGACGTGGTGTACTGTGGACTCCCTGAAGTCGGACAAACACTCGAACAAATGGGTAAGAGCCTGGAGCACACTGTAAAAAATGTTGAGATTTTAGGGTGAAAAACTGTTAAACCATGACAGTAAAAGACGTAAAATGATAAATTAGTTAATTCAGTTTCAGTAACAATGAAACACTGTAAATGTTTATATCAGCCAGAACACTATTTTTAACATTATTTTTGTTTTAAATAAATTACTCCACTATAAAATACTCTGGCACCGTATATATATATATATATATATATATATATATATATATATATATATATATACAAGCATCACTGTAATTTATGCATTTATCTTTTGTAAAAATACTTTTCCTCCCTGTTAAATGTACTAAACACCATATCTCTAACAGAAATATACTGTAATATTTAATGGTGAAATCTTTAATTTATGCAGCATTTATAAAGTATTTTCTTGTCAATTATATGGCAGAACAGCGTTTCTTTTGATGGGAAAACTTTTTATTTATACGGTAAAATATGGAATAAAATGACAATCTTAAACATGAAATCAACAGTGCTAATATCATTTTACCATAATATTAGAAAAGAGTTGCACCGTATTTATTACGGTAAAGTTCTGGCAACCACAGCTGCTGGTTTTTTTACAGTGTAGAATTAAGCAAATATATGCTTTTTATGATAATTATCTGCCAGTGCAGTCAGTAAACTTTTCTTTGTAAGAATTGTTTGAATAAGTAAAAATATCTAGACACTGGAAAAACCAAAGATAGCTTGAAGTAATCCAAATATTCTAATTTTGAGTAATTATGGTTTGAAAAACCCGACTGTAGTAACATTAAAATAAGCCAGAAATACTTGAAACGAGCACGTTCTGGTGATAGAAAATACTTTTGAAATATTATTTAAACTCCATGCAACTAAAACTCTCAACTGGAGCCAATATTTGAGGTAAAAACTCACCATATTCAACAGTTGAATAGATTGAAAAGCATGAAAAAGCTCACAATGTCAATCCTAAAAACAAGTCTTTACACAATAAGGTAATTACATAAGCACATAATAATAATACTTTTAATTAAATAAGCTCATGAAGCTGTTATTATTTTCCATGACTGTATTTTTTGTCATTTTGTGTCTTTTTTTGATAATTTTTACATCTATTCTTTGTCATTTTGCATCTTTTTTTAGTCATGTTTTAATCTATATTTGGTAATTTTGCGTCTTTATAGTCATTTTTTTAAAATCTATATTTGGTAATTCTGTGTCTTTTGGTAATTTTGGGTCCTTTTGGTCATTTTTACATCTATTTTTGGTGATTTTGTGTCTTTATAGTCATTTTTTAAAATCTATATTTGGTAATTTTGTGTCTTTTGTGTCTTTTTTGGTAATTTTTACATCTACAGTCAATCAATGTTAATCCTAAAAACAAGTCTTTACACAATACACTGTAAAAAAAACAACAACCAGAACTTTACCGTAATAAATACGGTGCAACTTTTTCTAATATTACGTTAAAATGATATTAACACTGTTGATTTCCTGTTTAAGACTGACATTTGTGTGTGTGTGTGTGTGTGTGTGTGTGTGTGTGTGTGTGTGTGTGTGTGTGTGTGTGTGTGTGTGTGTGTGTGTGTGTGTGTGTGTGTGTGTGTGTGTGTGTGTGTGTGTGTGTGTGTGTGTGTGTGTGTGTGTGTGTGTGTGTGTGTGTGTGTGTGTGGTGTACAACCTCCAGTATTTAGTTGCAAATGCAACAATCTATTGTTTTTGTCTTATTTTGAGTTTTTTCCAGTAAGATTACAACAGAGATTAGATTAGATAAAACTTTATTGATCCCTTGAGATATCTCCCTCAGGGAAATTGAGTTTCCAGCAGCAAACAGGTTAAAAAGCACACATAAGAGAAAAAAAGAACAATTTATATACAATAAATAAATAAATAAATATGATATGAGATGGTTTTTAAATAGTCCTTATGTATTTCTTATTGTATTTCTTATTTGTTACTGCTCCTTCCTGTCCTCAGAATAAAAACGTCTTTTTAACAACCATGTATGAGATTAAAAGATTTATTGTTTACTTCATCTTTTAAACGATAATTTGTCCTCCGTAGAGGAGTTCGGGGCTCTGGAGAGCGTGAAAGCAGCCAGCGAGCTTTACTCTCCTCTGACGGGAGAAGTGACTGAGATCAACACGGAGCTGACGGAGAATCCTGCTCTGGTCAATAAATCCTGCTACGGAGACGGTCAGTGTTTATCCTCTCTGTCGCCATGGTTACCCACATCTTCATGGTTTTATTATTAATCTCCTCCTTTAGATGCTCAACACTGGCTTCTTTTAACCCTATAAAGCCTGAACCATGAAATAATTGCCAGAAAATTCAATTTTTTTAAAAACCGAGTGCTTATTAACCTGCTGACGAATTTTTAAAAAACAAATACATTTTATATATGAATTCTTATTTGTATCATATTTGATACATCAGGTCTTTTTGTGCAATTTGTTGCTCACAGTTGGTTTTTCTTGAACTAACAAAAACATATAAACCCTAACATATTTAACCTATTAAGACTTTGACTTTTCCTTTTTCCTCAAACATGCAAAATACATATTTTTTCCATATAACACAACATCGTACATCTGCTGATATGAAGTTTTTTAATGCAGCAATGACTGATCCACTCGTGGAACCTGCATATCATTTTTGCTACATCTGGTATTTTTGTGCAATTTGTTGCTCAGTTTGTTTATCTTCAACACATGTATACATCAGGTTTTTGATGATGTAGAGGTCTCAAAAATTACTGTATCTAATATGATACACTTGGCTTTATAGGGTTAAATCTCTTCTAAAAAACTCACTTTTATCCGTTGGCCTTCTCTTAATTTCCTTTTATTATCGTTGTATGATTACCTTGTTGTGATTGGTGATTTTAAATTTTAAATATTTAAAGTCCAATGTGATTTCTTCCTGTGGTTTTATTTTGTTCTTGTCAGTTAATTGTATTTGATATGTTTTATTTCTGTTGTACAGCACCTTGTAACTCGTTTTTGAAAGGTGCTATATAAATAAAGTTATTATTATTATTGTTATTATTAATATTATTATTATTATTATTATTATTATTATTATTATTATTATTAACATAGGTCTAAAATGACCCGACTGAGTTTTTATATTCTATATCTTTGCAATAAATGAATTTCATCATTCAGTATTCCAGGTTTTCCTCAATTAGTTTGTTTTTAATCATCATACATCATCATTTTATGTTTTCATTTATTCATTTTTGAATAAAATCTCTTTTTGTGTCACTACTCTTCTAATGCACAACATGGGTCAAAAATGACCCATATCCATTTTTTAGCTAAGTAGCTTGCTAAACTAACTACTAAACCAACTTCTTGGCTAAGTAATTAGCTAGGTAGCTTGTTAAGCTAACTACTTAGCTACCTTCTTGGCTAAGTAGATAGTAGCTTAGCAAGCTACTTAGCCAAGTAGTTAGCTATGTAATGATACAAAAACCTTTTTTCTTCATAAAGTATGAGAGGCAAAATGGAAATAATGATCAGTTGTTATCAAAAACAATATATTTAAAGAATACTTGGAATATTCAATCATAAAATAAGTTGAGCACAGAAACACACAGCAGCATTAAATAACAATATTATATTAAATAACATGGAGAATGAATGAGGGTCATTTTAGATCCATGTTGTGGATTAGAAGGTGTTTATATGTTGAGCATCAAAGGGTTAATCTACTTTATTACCTGTGTCTTTTTTATTTATCTACTGCTGATTTTAACGTGTCTTTTGTTTATTTTTGGTTTCTGTAGCACTTTGAGATTACTTTATATTACTTTATTAAAAGTGCTTTACAAATAAAATGTATTATTATTATTATTATTATTACATGTTTTGACATGTGAACTCTTTATGTTTCAGGCTGGCTAATCAAGATGACGATTGAGAAGCCAGAAGAGCTGGACGGCCTCATGGATCAAGCTGCATACGATAAATTTCTAAAGTCACTTGAAGAATAAGTGGATGAAACTTCTCTGCACTGTTTTTATAATGTAATTACAATCAAAGATTAGTAGGCAGGGTTACTAACATCTCTTTCTTATATCTGTGGTTATTTATTTTGATACTGGAATTGTTTCTATCAAAATAATAATAATTTAAAAAGTCCTCAGTAACATCTTCCACGTAGAGAGTTTGGGTTTGTTTATCTTGTAGCCGGCTGAAATTAATCTGAAGATCTGTCAGAAAACTTTTGCTCCATGTCAACCAATGTTATAAAAAGACTGGAACGTGATTGTAAGAGCCATTCATTTAATAAAACCTGGTCCTTAAAACCCCTATAATTATTTTTATTATGTTCTTTAACCCTGTGGAGTCTAAAAGCTCCCAATAATCCAGACTTGTTGCCTCCATCAGAGTATAAAACAAAGCAGCGTGGAGCCCTACTGTACATTTACCTCTAAAGTTCTGGCTGTAAACTCCATGAGGCCAGTTTCAGTTTGATGATGATATACCAAGTAAAACTGGAGACAAGCTCAAATAGATTTAGTATCAAATGATAGAACTGGATGGAACCCTCTTATATGGTAGATTTGACACCTTTGCTCACATTTGACACATTTAAAAATCTTTATTGAGCATGATAGTGTTTTGAAAGTTAAAAAAAAAGATTCAAAATCACATTTTATGTTGGACTAAAGGACTAAAAAAGACACAAAATGACTAAAAAAGACACAAAATAACAAAAAAAAAGATACAAAACCAAAATTAAATTTTAATTTTAATTAACAATAAAATAGAGTCACGCTAGAATAATAACCAGAGTTGGATTTTGGATGACCAAAAAAAAGACAAATTGACAACAAAACACAATGAGAAGACTAAATGACCCAAAAAAAAACCCACAAGAGAACACAAAACGACTAAAAAAAGACACAACAAAAGACACAAAATTACCAAAAAAAGACACAAAATGACTGAAAAAGACACAAAATTACCAAAAAAGACGACAAATTAATAAAAAAAGACACAAAATAATAAAAGACAAAATTTCCAAAAAAGACACAAAATGACCAAAAAAGACAGAAAATTGCCAAAAAAAGACACAAAATGACTCAAAAAGACACAAAATTACCACAAAAAAAAGACAAAAAATGAATTAAAAAAGACACAAAATTTCCAAAAAAGACACAAAATTACCACAAAAAAAAAAGACACAAAATGAGAAGAAAAAAAAGCCCCACAGAAAATACAAAATGACAAAAAAAAGACACAAAATGACCCAAATTGTTCCTCTAAACACAAAGAGCCAAATCAAACAGAGTCCCACTAGAATAAAACCAGAGTTGATGACAGGATCACACACAATCACAAGATCACATTTATGTTGGTTTTTCTTTGTTTCTTTTTGGTTCTAAATGTTGATCCAGTCAGTCAGAATAAAAAATCTATTATTATTATTATCAGGTCATATAGGTGAAAAAATATACCAACATGGTATTTAAACATGTTTTAAGGTGAATACAGGAGTTAACTGTAGAATCTCAGTAATATGTTGTAATATTGTGTGAATATGACCAATAAGTCCCTCAGCAACAAAGCCAATCTGACCTCTACTGAAACAGAAAAGCCTTGTGAAGAGTTTTTATGATGTGAGAAACGTTCCTGTCATGTTGCCGTGCGGTTGCTGACAGATCGTGCTGTTTCTTTTTCTGCCTGTGAAGTTGAACCTTGACCTTTGCCCTTTGCTCAGGTGAAGATAGGCCGAGATTACAGCTGATCAATGATTAATGAAGCAGAGCTTTAAAATCAGTGACTGAACACAAAAACTGCACTCTCAGGCAAGATTATAATAGTTTTAGATTTATCATTAGTTTGAGTTTTAATTTAGTTAGTTGTGATTTTTCATTTTTAAATTCAGTTAGTTTTAATGAGTTTGTTTGTTTTTTTCGAAAATGCTTAGTTTTTAAATTTGTCACTTTTTTCTTGTAAATTTGTCACTTTTTCTGGTTATTTTGTCCCTTTTTTTCTTTAAATTTGTCACTTTTTCTGGTTATTTTGTCCCTTTTTTTCTTTAAATTTGTCACTTTTTTTCTTGTACATTTGAGAATTTTCCCCCGTAAATCTGTCATTTTTTTCTGTTAAATTTGTCACTTTTTTTGTAAATGTTGTCACCTTTTTTCTCATAAATTTGAGATTTTTTTTTATTACTTTTATTACTTATTACTTACTTAGTTTAGTTTTTATTAGTTGTAGTTTAGTTTTTATTAGTTTTAGTTTAGTTTTTATTAGTTGTTGTTTAGTTTTTATTAGTTGTAGTTTAGTTTTTATTAGTTTTAGTTTAGTTTTTATTAGTTGTAGTTGTTTTGTAATGGGGTATTTGTTGGGTCCAGATTCAATAAGGTCACAATAAATGTTTCCTTTATTTCCTTTGTCTGATCCATCTCAGCCCCAATAAGTTTATTAAGTCATAAAACCAGATAGATGAAATAGATTTCATATCAACCAAAAAGGTTTACGGATGAAAAAAGTTGACAAAGATGAAAACGAAGGACATTTTACTATAATTTTAGTTAGTTTTGGAACCACAAAATACAGTTTCAGTTAGTTATCGTTTTTTGTTTTTTTTTCAGTTAATGAAAATGTTTTTTCAATTCTAGTTTTTGTTATTTCGTTAGTTTTCATTAACTACAATAACTTTGCTCTCAGGCTGATGATGGAAAATAAATGCTGTGGTTTGTATTTTTTGGCTAAAACAGACAAGTTGAAATATTGCAACAGGTGGTTTAAGTCACTGAGAGCCTCTATGTGTCATATAACATTTTTATTTATTAATTTACATAATAAAAGAGACGTATTTCAGATGCATTTTATATCCAAACATGCACTTGATCTCCTGCTCCAAAAACATCAATCACGGTGCTGTTAAAATTAATTTAACAACCATTTCTTTGTCGTGTTTATCTGATATATTGAGGGGACAATAGTTTCAGTTTGTTTCTTTATCAGGGTTTTAATGAACACTATATTCAGATTTATTTCAGAAAGAGAAGTAGTTACAATTTAATTAAGGTGAGACACAAACAGGCAAACATTGTTTTTTTTTTCATGCAGTGGTCAATTTAGACATTTTTGACTATTTTGATTTCATAACGTGGAAAGAAAACATCCAAAATATACATTTCAGTGTTATTATTCACACGTGATTAGACATTCAAGTAGCAAGAAATCAGTAATTATTGACATTATTGACATTTTTCTACACATAGTGTGTTGCAGTAAAGGCCCGTTGTCTTGATTAAGAAAACTTAATTACTAAATGACATTAATGTGACAATAATGACAACAATCAGTAGTAAAGCAGTAGCAGGACATTATTTTTTTCTCCACTTTTAATGTCAAATTGTTTCTTGTGTCCCACTGATATAAAGTGTCAAGCTATTAAAACACAGTGGTTAATAGACATCACACATCATTTCTTATCTGTTCTACTGTTTTAGACTTTCAACAGTAGTATTTAACACATGTGGTAAATACTTTGGTGATTTCTTACGGCTCCTCCAGCTCTGCTGACTGCTGATGAGTGTGCTCGGCGACATCTAGTGGCCAGAGCACAAAGTTCATCTTCTTACTGTGAATCAAACCTATGAACTCAAAATTGCACTTTAAAGAACTCAAAATGTCAACATGAGATAATCCCAATGAACATATCAGCATGCAGAATAAATTATAGACAGACAGACAGATAAATAAAATGTATTGATCCCAAACTGGGTTACAGCAGCAGACAAAAATGAAGACACCAAGCACACAATACAAAATATTGAAATGTATATAAGAATATTGGAAAAAAACTATTAAAAAAACCCTGTACAACAAACAAATGTACATACTAAAAATAACGGCTTGTTCTTCTTGTGGGGGGATAACTATTCCTTATAGACTCTTTGATCAGATCTGTTCACACACACACACACACACACACACACACATATAGTTATACATATATATATATATATATATAGCTATAGACTTCTAGCCTATTCCTTTCTATTTGATAGATATAGATATGACTGTGACTGATACCTTCATCATCGTTATCTGCAGACGTTTTTTGTTCTTTATCATGAAAAATGTCTCAATGTTTTGAGTCCTTTCCATCCTGATCTCTCTCCCTATCACTGTCTGCCCCTGAAGAAATCATGCACTCTGTTTCCTGGTTCCCTCCCCTTCACATCTACTAGTTAGAAAATGGGTGTTACCAACATGGTGCTGACTCACTGCACACACACACACACACACACACACACACACACACACACACACACACACACACACATTGTTCAGATCAGAGCTCAGAGCGGTTTCACTTATGAGGAAGTGAAACTCAGACAGTCGTTGTGACTGAGAGGTGAAATGGCGCAGAAAGGAGTTCAGCTGGACCGGGAAACTTTCTCTTGTTCCATCTGTCTGGATCTACTGAAGGATCCGGTGACGACTACATGTGGACACAGCTACTGTATGAAGTGTATTAAAACACACTGGGATGGAGAGGATAGAAAGGGAATCTACAGCTGTCCTGAGTGCAGACAGACGTTCACTCCGAGGCCTGTCCTGCTGAAAAACACCATGTTAGCAGTTTTAGTGGATCAGATGAAGAAGACTGGACTCCAAGCTGCTCCTGCTGATCTCTGCTATGCTGGACCTGGAGATGTGGCCTGTGATTTCTGCACTGGGAGAAAACTGAAAGCCTTCAAGTCCTGTCTGCAGTGTCTGGCCTCGTTCTGTGAGAAACACCTGCAGCCTCATTATGAATCACCGAGATTTAAGAAACACAAGCTGGTGGAGCCCTCCGAGAAGCTGCAGGAGAACATCTGCTCTCAGCATGATGAGGTGATGAAGATGTTCTGCCGGACTGATCAGAAGTCTATCTGTTATCTCTGCTCTGTGGACGAACATAAAGGCCACGACACGGTCTCAGCTGCAGCAGAACGGACGGAGAAGCAGAAAGAGCTGGAGGTGAGTCGACAAAACATCCAGCAGAGAATCCAGGACAGAGAGAAAGATGTGAAGCTGCTTCAACAGGAGGTGCAGAACATCAATCGCTCTGCTGATAAAGCAGTGGAGGACAGTGAGAAGATGTTCACTGAGCTGATCCGTCTCATGCAGAAAAGAAGCTCTGAGGTGAAGCAGCAGGTCAGATCCCAGCAGGAAACTGAAGTGAGTGGAGTCAAAGAGGTGGAGGAGAAGCTGCAGCAGGAGATCAGAGAGCTGAAGAGGAAAGACGCTGAACTGAAGAAGCTCTCAAACACAGAGGACCACAACCAGTTTCTCCACAGCTACCCCTCACTGTCAGCACTCAGCCCGTCTACATCCAGCATCCAGATCCGTCCTCTGAGCTACTTTGAGGACGTGACAGCGGCCGTGTCACGAGTCAGAGACAAACTGCAGGACGTCCTGAGAGACAAATGGACAGACGTCTCACTGACTGAAGTGGATGTTTTACTGTCAGATTCACCAGCAGAGCCCACGACCAGAGCTGAGTTCTTAAAATATTCATGTGAGATCACACTGGATCCAAACACAGCATACACATGGCTGTTATTATCTGACGGGAACAGAAAAGCAACATTAATGAGTCATCAACAGTCCTATCCAAGTCACCCAGACAGATTCACTTATTGGTCTCAGGTCCTGAGTAGAGAGAGTCTGACTGGACGATGTTACTGGGAGGTGGAGAAGAGAGGGGCTGGAGTTTGGGTAGCAGCTTCATACAAGAACATCAGCAGAGGGGAGTCGCTTGACTCTGTATTTGGACGCAATGACAAGTCTTGGTCTTTTGATTGTGACAACAACAAAAATAAATTTTCCTACAACAAGATCCAAACTCGCGTCTCAGGTCCTCTGTCCTCCAGATTGGGAGTGTACCTGGATCACAGAGCAGGTATTCTGTCCTTCTACAGCGTCTCTGAAACCATGACCCTCCTCCACAGAGTCCAGACCACGTTCACTCAGCCGCTCTATGCTGGACTTCTGGTTGGTTACAAAGAAGGAGACACTGCTGAGTTCTGTCAACTCAAATAACCAAAGTCATTGAAAGGAACAGCAGGCAAAATGTGTTTTAACTCTTACAGCTCCCGTATTGTTCACCTTTGTTGTGTTTTATAAGAATATACATTTGTAGTTTTCGTTCTAAAAACCATCTCAGATCAGTTGTTCATCTGCTCTCTCAGCCTCCTTCTGCAGCTCCAGCAACTCAGATCATTTTGGGCCTGTCTCATTAATATTCATGAGCCTTTCTTCTGATTGGCTGACAGTCTTGAGTGACACCCGGCCAGGCTAACCACAGTTAACAGTTTGCAGGTTAAACTCACCGGTGAATGCAAAAAGACGATGGCCACCGCTGAGGAAGATGTTGTCAGACTTTACATGTTAGAGCCTGATGATGCTTCCCTCTGACTCAAACATGAAATATATTACTGGTTCACTTACAGGTTGCAGATTTAGAGTCGGACATGATAATGTGTAAACTGCCGTATCCTATAGGAGCAGCTTCTTTGAGTGACAGATTTTTAGGAAGCAGTCAGAAAATATATTTTCACAGTATTTTTATTGCAACTGCACCTGGTTTATAATCACAAGACTTGTAACTGGTGTTTTTCTACAATAAGGGACCTTTAAACTGATTTCTTTCCATGTTTGTTGCTGAGAGCTCATCATTGTGGCATTTCTTCTCTGCAGAGATCAGCTGTCAATCAAACATTATGGGCGGGGCTTTGACATCTGCTCATTAGTTGTTCTGTAGATGTTTGACTTTCCTTCCTGTGTCTGTTGAGCCACGGAGGCTTTCACTGCTCATGATGACTGTTGTTCACCTCAACTCATATTTCTCTGCAGGAAAATGTACATTTCTCTGAGCTCCAAATGTTTGTTGAATATTTGTATGTTGTTGTTGTTGTTTTTCTTTTATGCCTGGGTCTGAATAGAGAAAGCTCCAGATATTCAAAGAAAATGTGTAAAAAAAAAAAAAAAATTATTATATCTACATTTATTTGTTTGTTAGACCAAATGTTGCTGTTATAATCAAAGCACAAATGAGGCTCTATGATGTATTATAAAACTATAATTATCATGTTCATAATCAATAAGGAAATAGCCATTATTATCTTGTATATCTCTGAGATTCTGATGAAACTAATTGATTGTGTGGATGAAGTGAATCTGTACAAGAAATCACTGAACAAAAATCATTTAACAAACTTCACTGATGGAATGTGTGAAAAAACTGTTTATATAATGAATAAACAAACATAAACAAAGTCTTTTCTTCTGGTCTTAATTCCAGGGTTTGATATAAAGCTGATGGATAAATGATGAGACTAATATGAGATATAACTGAGGCTGTTCTCCTGAAACAACACAAAGTTCACTGTTCATGTTGAGAGCAGAAGAACATTTGTCAGTCAGTCTCTCATTTCTCCAACAAAAGCTGTTTTAAAGAGGAAAGTTCAAAGGTCATAGTTTTATATCACTTGTTGCTTTTACAGCCAAGATTTGGTTTGTGCTCTTAGTTCATAAAAGGATTTATTACAGACACATTCCTGACACATATACATGCTACTAAACTCTTAAATCTTAGTGAAGTCAACAAGGAAGAAAACTCTAATCTATTGTCTTAATGTTTACCTGTTGACTCAGAAGAGTTTGCCTGCTAAAAGTTGAAATGAGTTCAAAAGAGAAATGAGCTCTGTTGTAAATGCAGGATAAAATGTGTTTTAACTCTTACAGCTCCCATATTGTTCACCTTTGTTGTGTTGTTATTAAAGTTTTGACACCTAAAAGGAGATAAATTTGTAGTTTTACATTCCTAAAATGATCTCAGATCAGTTGTTCATCTGCTCTCTCAGCCTCCTTCTGCAGCTCCAGCAGCTCAGATCATTTTGGGCCTGTCTCATTAATATTCATGAGCCTTTCTTCTGATTGGCTGACAGTCTTGAGTGACACCCGGCCAGGCTAACCACAGTTAACGGTTTGCAGGTTAAACTCACCGGTGAATGCATAAAGACGATGGCCACCGCTGAGGAAGATGTTGTCAGACTTTACATGTTAGAGCTGGAGTCACAGTCTGAATCCCAGATGATCTAAAAACCTCCACAGTTGTATTTTATGAAGCACTTTGTAACTTTTGTTTGAAAGGCAACAGACATGCACACAAACATAGCCTACACAATATGCTCGCACACAGTGTGTCTTCATAGTCCTTTAGTCTAGCTCGTTCTTAGTGTTGGGATAACTATCCCTTATATACTCTTTGATCAGATCTGTTCACTCATTCTCAGATGTAATAATACGTAATATTTAACGTTTTAACCGGTTTTAACGGCATGTTCTTGTGGGGGAGATTACTATCC
The DNA here is from genome assembly GCF_030273125.1 of Centropristis striata. Taxonomy (NCBI): domain Eukaryota; kingdom Metazoa; phylum Chordata; class Actinopteri; order Perciformes; family Serranidae; genus Centropristis; species Centropristis striata. The sequence continues at coordinate 908,920 of NC_081518.1, forward strand.
CTTATATACTCTTTGATCAGATCTGTTCACTCATTCTCAGGTGTAATAACACGTAATATTTAACGTTTTAACGGCTTGTTCTTCTTGTGGGGGAGATAACTATCCCTTATATACTCTTTGATCAAATCTGTTCACTCATTCTCAGGTGCAATAACACGTAATATTTAACGTTTTAACGGATTGTTCTTGTGGGAATAACCATAGATTTATGTAAGAAAGTGTTTATATATATATGGGGATAACTATCCTTTATATACTCTTTGATCAGATCGGTTCACTCATTCTCAGCATTCTCAGATGTAATAATACGTAATATTTATTACGTTTTAACGGCTATATTTACGTTTTAACGGATTGTTCTTGTGGGGAGGGGGGGGGGGTGACTATCCCTTATATACTCTTTGATCAGATCTGTTAACTCATTCTAAGATGTAGCTAATAATCAGATATTTAACGTTTCAACGGCTTGTTCTGGTGTGGGGGGGATTACTATCTCTTTATATACTCTTTGATCAGATCTGTTCGCCCATTGGCTAGTTCACACATATCCCACAATCCACCGCGTTACCACTTCCTTTTTCCTTTCGGCCATTTTCCTCCCTTGTAGGTACGATAATTTTCCTCCACATATTTAGAAATAATCTGCTTTAATCCTCAGTATTTTGGCTGTGTTTGTCTATTTCACGTACAGCCTGTAATAGAGTGTTTTGTCACCTTTGAAATAAGGTGATTATTGTTGTAAGAATATATCGTTAAATTGCTAAAAAAGCATCTATTTTGTGTTTGTGTGTGTGTGTCGCGTTGCTGTTCAAGGCCAACTTATAGCTCCTTTATATTAACACAGCCACTTAAAAAATGAAAATAAGCATTAGTAGGTAACGCTGGAGTGGTGTGGTTTAGTTATTATGGCATGCAGTAACCGCTTACAGTCATAGCCGCTAGTTAGCTTGTTAGCTTAGCATCCCCGGCTGGTGCCGGTGTGACTCTGGTCCTCATGTCCGGGCTCCATGCTTGTTTAACTCTGGTCCTCATGTCCGGGCTCCATGCTTGTTTTGCAGGGACGTAGGCAGACATGGCCCCCAGCCGGAATGGAATGCTCCTGAACCCTCACTTCCACAAAGACTGGCAGAAAAGAGTCCGAACCTGGTTCAACCAGCCAGCCAGGAAGATCCGCAGGTAAGAACCGCCCAGAATAATGTCAAAACCAACATGCAATAAGAGTTTTTATATCCATATTAAAGGTGGAGGATGATGACAGGCTCAGGATCAGAGGCAGAAAGCAGATCAGTTGAGAAAATGTTATAATATTTTGAGCTGCGTTGAACAAAAATTGCAGCAAATTTAAATGAGCGTGGAGCTAAACAACCCGTCATCATAACAGGCTGGAAAAATGATACAAGAACAAGAAGATAACTTCTTCTACGCTTCATTATAAGATCAGAACAAGCAAAAATAGATGCAAAAATGACCAAAGATGACACAAAATTATCAAAACAGACACAAATTGACCAAAAATACATGTAAAAATTACCAAACAACCAAAAAATAGATGCAAAAATGACAAATAGATGCAAAAATGAACAATAAATGACACAAAATTGAATAGCCTGTATTAAGTAATTAATAACACGTCTTTATTGTGTGGGGGGAAAAAATGTAATTGTATAATTATCAGACCGCCATTACATTTTTCATCTCGCGCACCCCCAGGGGTCCACGCACCACACTTTGGGAATCCCTGATCTAAGGTAAAAGTTAATCTCCCAGTAGCAGCAGTGACTGGTTTTATTGGCTCCCTATCATCAGAAGAATTTGGGAAAGACTCCTAGAAAACTCTAGGCTCACATCTAAAGATTAAGTGTTTAGAGTTTTTAGTCTCACACTGAGATTTTATACAGACGGGCAGTGGGTGTTTAGGGGGAGATATCAGGGCAACAATAAATGCCACATAGAAGTGGTGAACATCATCTGAAAGCTGTGAACCTGAAGATTAATCTGAGATGAAGCTCAGCACTGTGTGTCAAGTTGTTCTGGTCAAAAATATTATATTATATATTTGGGTTCAAAAACTTAAGTCATTTTGTAGATTTCTGTATTTGGCTCTTTAGATTCATTAGATCTTCTAGTTTCATGTAACTCCATCTTCAGTATTCTCCTATTTGCTACTTTTGACTGCTGCGCGTCTGCTCTGCAGCCATGATCGGTGCATATTTGCCTAATTGGCATTTCACTTTTTCAGAAGTTTTTCTCTACACTTGGCAGACATGTTCAGAAATATAAGGACCCCCTTTTATATATTTTGTTTTGCAGCAGTCAGATGATGATAAAACTCCGGAATCTCTGTATTTACTTGATGAATCCTGAACCCTTTTTTCTGATGACTGCTTTTTTTGATTTATTGCATTTCTTCATACTACATGGACACAATACTAAACTAAAGAGAAACACAATTAATTGTCTGAAAAGCTGTTTTTATTCCCCTGACTCTGTTATTTGCATCTGGTTGAGATGGTAGAAATACAATCAGTAATCAGTGTAAAACAGATTGTAAAGTTCCTGAGTCCTTTTAGTTTAACACCCATTTTTATTCTGTTTTTTTAACTTTGTATGAGTTTTGTGGTCCTCTGTGTCTTTTATTTATTTTACTACGTTTAACTACGTCTTTTATTTATTTTACTACATTTAACTACATCTTTTATTTATTTTTACTACATTTAACTACATCTTTTATTTATTTTACTACATTTAACTACATCTTTTATTTATTTTACTACATTTAACTACATCTTTTATTTATTTTACTACGTCTTTTATTTATTTTACTACATTTAACTACGTCTTATTTATTTTACTACATTTAACTACATCTTTTATTTATTTTACTACATTTAACTACGTCTTTTATTTATTTTACTACGTTTAACTACGTCTTTTATTTATTTTACTACGTTTAACTACGTCTTTTATTTACATTTAACTACGTCTTTTATTTATTTTACTACATTTAACTACGTCTTTTATTTATTTTACTACGTTTAACTACGTCTTTTATTTATTTTACTACGTTTAACTACGTCTTTTATTTATTTTACTACGTTTAACTACGTCTTTTATTTACATTTAACTACGTCTTTTATTTATTTTACTACATTTAACTACGTCTTTTTTATTTATTTTACTACATTTAACTACGTCTTTTATTTATTTTACTACGTTTATCTGTTAGATTTTATAGTTTCATTTATAGCATCATTTTAGATTGATGCACTTATTTGATTATTTATTGCTGATTGTTTTATGGAAATGGTTTTTATTGATTGTTTAAATGTGCTGTTATAATAAAGTGGGTTGTCTAGTTCCTGGAGTTGAAGGGACCCTTTGATTCCTGTGGTTGTAACTCAGATTTGTGTCTTCAGGCGAAAGGCTCGCCAGGCGAAGGCTCGTCGTATCGCTCCGCGGCCCGTCGCCGGACCTCTCCGGCCTCAGGTCCGCTGCCCCACAATCCGCTACCACACCAAGGTCCGCGCCGGGCGAGGCTTCACTCTGGAGGAACTCAAGGTAAAACCTTCTTTTTTCCAACAATATATATATAAAACAAGAAAACATAGAAGAAGATGGCGGCCAAAGGGAGCAAAGTTTAAGAACAAGAGTCCTTCAGGATCTTTTCAAAAAAGAGTTTAGAGCAAATGAACATGAGTATAAATATACAGAGGGTCAAATTATTCTTCTCCAGGTTCCTTTATTAAATGAGCCAGATTATTGTTCTTAATATAATGTATAAAACGTCTCCGTACTCTTTGTAACAGCTCTTGTTTATTCTGCAGCGTGGATTCTTTCCAGAGGAAACATAAAGACTTAAACCACTGTGACATGCTGCTTTATCAATGTTTCTCCATGTTAATCAATCACTCATTCTGCCTTTAATAAACACAAATGAATGAAAAACTTGTTCATGATAATAAGACCAAGTAAAAACAGTCTGAGTTCACAACTCGTCTCACTGTTACTGTTAAATTTGTTTAATTTTACTGGTGTAATCTTCACTCTCTAACCAATGAAATAGTAAAAGTTTTAGGCGTGTATTAAACCCTGACTGGGTTTGGTCTTACAGGCTCTGTTCTACTGTTAGTTCCTCTCATAAATCTATTTCCTTTGCTCTGCGTTCAGAATTAGAGGCAAGATAACACCTTCTAGTCGTCTGTGTATCCATGTTGGAATACTTGTTCAGCAATGTGACTTTTGTGTTTGAAAACCGTCTCAAAGATTTTAATTTGACACCAAAAAGCAGTAAAGCAGCTGATGTTTGTGTAGTGAGGTAGAAACTATCTGTGTTTCAGCTCCACTGAGACTTTAAAACCTATAAAAACGTTTATCGAGGTGATCTCCACCTTCTATTGACGACTAAACAGAAGAAACTCAACGTTTCTCTGATGAATCATCGTCCCACCAACATAAAACTCTCTCAAACTGAAGCTTCTCTGCTGCTGTTCTTTCTCTTTCTGCTGTGGCAGGAAACTAAATGTTGATGTGCTTCACCTCGGGCTGGGCGATACGGCCCTAAAGGAATATCACCATATTTCAGGCTGTTTTATGGATAACGATATTCTTGACGATATTAGGAAATACTTAAAAAGATATAGAAAATATGATTTTTTTTTTTTTAGTCTGTATAAATAATTAAAAATCTAAAATGTAGTGTGAAGTGCAAATCTCAACAGTTGACAAATACAAAAAAATACTCTCGAATCTTGAGTATGAGCAGCAGCATTTTGAAATAAGAAATTATGACTATTTCAAACTGAATGTTGTTCTAAATACATTATTTACTATACTTATACTATATACTATAGGGTTTCCGGTACATGCATTGAAAATAGGATCTTGCTGCATCACCAGGCCAAAACAACAAACACAACAACAACAAATTAAAGATACAGGTTAAATAACTAAACTAGTCTATACTGAATACAGTGAAATAAACATTATTATAAAAATGATCATTTCTATGGACTTGAGGGAAAAACATGACGACAATAAGTCAAGAACATTGAGGCTCTCCTTTATGTAAGGTTACTGACTCTTCTTTTAAAATAGACACATTTCATGGTAAAAACAACAAGGTAAAAAAACCCAAACATCAAATAAAATCAACTATTTTGAGAATAATAAGTCCATTGGTCTAATAATTTTTTTCCTTCACTGTATTTTGTGTCTCAGCAGTCAGATGATGATAAAACTCCGGAATCTCTGTATTTACTTGATGAATCCTGAACCCTTTTTTCTGATGACTGCTTATTATTATTATTATTATTATTATTATTATTATTATTATTATTAATATTAATAATATTAATCAATAAAAACAAATTAAGGCCCCATTTACACGAGGAAGCTTGCAGGTAAAAATGACAAAATATTTGATGTGAAGTGCCTTTCGTTTAGACGGTGACGCAGTTTTTGGGGTTTAAAAACATAAACATGTGAAACCAAACTCCAGAGTGTAAAACTGTAATCGGCTCCGTCGTAGCGTGTCATAATTTGTCCTTTTTGTCATTATTATCTTTTTTGACATCATTTTGTGTCTTTTTTGTCATAATTTTGTCATTTTGTGTCTTTTTGTCACAATTTTGTCTTTTTTGTCACAATTTTGTGTCCTTTTTCATTTTGTCCTTTTAGTCATAATTTTCTTTTTTTGTCATTTTGTGTCTTTTTTGTCACAACTTTGTGTCCTTGTCATAATTTTGTCCTTTTTGTCTTTTTTGTCATAATTTTTTGTCTTCTGTCATAATTTTGTCTTTTTTTGTCATTTAGTCTTTTTTGTCATTTGTGTCCTTTTTGTCTTTTTTGTCCCATCCATGCTCCAGGACAGGAAATAAAGAAATGTGGATTATTTCCATGGTGGGACCTTCAAGCTGCTCTGGCAGCTCTAATAAACTTACAGGAGTCTTTCCACCAAATGTCCAGGATATGTACAGATAGTATTAGTGAACAGAGAAGGATCTGGAATTACCTCCATCACATTCTGGATGCAGCGATTGGTGGGAGGAGCCAGACGGCTGTGAACGAGACCTGGGAGATCTAGTGATGGAGGAGAACTTTGTGAGCTTCTATTTAACCCTCGATGTGCTGTTTCCCTCCTTACAGGCAGCCGGCATCCACAAAAAGACGGCCCGCACCATCGGCATCTCCGTCGACTCTCGGCGCCGCAACAGATCCACAGAGTCTCTGCAGGCCAACGTGCAGCGCCTGAAGGAGTACCGCTCCAAACTCATCCTCTTCCCCAGGAAGGCTTCTGCTCCCAAGAAGGGAGACAGCACTGTGAGTTTGGTTTTTTCATCTTGTTCATAGATCAGGGATGGTCAATAGGAGGCCCGGGGGCCACATACGGCCCTCAGCCTCACCTGAAGTGGCCCTCAGTACAACTACATGCATCTGAGCATGAAATCTTAAAAGTTCAGTGTAAAAATGCACAAATTTACTTCTTACAATTAATGTTGGTCTGCTGTTCTTGCACTGAAAAAACAAAAATACTGTTATACATGCATTAGAGCAGGGGTGTCAAACTCTGGCCCGCGGGTCAAATTTGGCCTGCAGTGTAATTTTATTTGGCCCGCGAGGCAATACCAAATTATTATATTATTATTGTACTATAAAAGCCGGTATTATACAGCGCATTTACCGCTAATATTAGATTTATTATTATTTTATTTTTAAATGTATTAACCTGTTGAAAAACTTCATTTTGATATTTAAATCAGAAGGATAAAAATAGAAAAGAGGCATATGATTTTTATTTATTTTTTATTTAATAAATTAATGACATTGATGTGTTTTTTTTATTTGAAATTTGATTTTGCATGTCTGCACTATTTAGTTATATATTGTATGTTTATAAGCGTTGCTGGTTCCATATTTAATGTTAAAGCAAAACATGTTTGGTATATATTAAAAGGTTTATTTGTTCAATGTTGGCCCGCGATTTTATTCAAGTTTTAAATTTTGGCCCATTGTGTATTTGAGTTTGACACCCCTGGTTTGGAGCATGAAATATGTTAAGTTACTGCACTGTAAATATATTTAAAATGTCAGTTTCATCATATCTGGTTAGTGATGCTCCTATATGTGGCCCTGTGGTAGTGGACATGATAAACTGCAGCATTTAAGTTGCCCATCCCTGTTTTAGAGCGTAAAGTTTTAAAAGAAACTTAACATCTTTGTCTGCAGACTGACTGACAGACTGAAGTCGTGTCTTTTAATTATTTGTGTTTATGTTTTGATTGTCATTTCCTTGAGAAAAACAAGTGTTAAACATGAATCAGAAGCAGATGAGTCATCGCTCAGAATGAATAAGAACAATTTGAGAGCCTCTTCACTGTTTGTTTACTGTTATTAAAGTTAATACAACAGCTTTCACACAAAGCTTTTAGAGTAATGAATAAAAACAGAAACAACCCTGTCAAGTTCGACTTTATTCCTTCTGCATTTGAAGTAATAAAGTGAAGATTTGTCTTCAGTCCTGACCTGTTAAACTTTGTCTTTAACGCTGTGTAATCCCTGAGGGACGCCGTTTATTGAGCAATACTTCTGGTTCTGACGGCTGAACACCTTCACTGGAAGATAATTATCTTCCTTAATGCTGTTTTTTTTTTTTTAAACTTTCTTTTTATTGATTTTTCAGTGAAAAACAAAACACAACCATATAATTATACACACAGAACAGGAACATCAGACAGGGTCATCCATAGCAAAATACAATGGCAGGTTTTATTCTAAACACAGGGCTGACATAACTCAAAATACCTTCGTTTGTGCTATCCACAAGGTCACCGGTACAAAAAATAAAATAAAAAAGAACCCCATAACAAGCGGAAATGGAATATATATATATATATATATATATATATATATATATATATATATATATATATTTATATTTATTTACCCAACAAATACCCCATTACAAAACAACTACAACTAATAAAAACTAAACTACAACTAGTAAAAACTAAACTACAACTAGTAAAAACTAAACTACAACTAATAAAAACTAAACTAATACTAAAAACTAAACTACAACTAATAAAAACTAAACTAATACTAAAAACTAAACTACAACTAATAAAAACTAAACTACGACTAGTAAAAACTAAACTACGACTAATAAAAACTAAACTACAACTAATAAAAACTAAACCTAATAAAAACTAAACTACAACTAATAAAAACTAAACCTAATAAAAACTAAACTAAACCTAATAAAAACTAAACTACAACTAATAAAAACTAAACTACAACTAAGCATTTTCCCAAAAAATTAAAATGTAGCAAACTCACTCTAAAAACTAATTAAAACTAACTGGATTTGAAAACAAAAAACAACTAAATTAAAACTAAATCCAATGAAAAACCCAAAAACTATTATAACCTTGATACGGATTAGGTTTCAAAATGAAGACACCATTGATGTAGAATTAATATAATTGTATAATTTAATTTATTTATTTACCTAATGTAAAATAAAAAGATTTTCCCACACAGAATATGCAATCACCTCTCATATATGTAGTCCCTCCATTTCTTCCAGTATTGGTCACCTTTTTCAGTACTGTATCTCAGGGAAAATGTTAACCTTTCCATGTTATAAATTCCTTTAACTATTCCTATCCAGTCTGAAATTGTCGGACACTCCTTGCTTAGCCATTTCCTGGTTATTGCCTTTTTGCTACTAGCCGATAATATTTGTAATAGGTGTCGGTCTTGTTTCCTTAATGCTGTTTTATTGGCTCATTAGATTGGTTGTCAGGAGTTATTTGCTCTCATATCTGAGAAAAAACTTCCTGAGACACGAGGGGAGATTTCTAATCTGACGACTGTTTCACACGTGTAATGTTTTAAATTAGTTTTTGTCATTATCCTGGTAGTGAGAATATTTCGTTTTTGATCATTTTAACTTTTCAAAGTCTCTAAAGTACTAAGAAAAGTTCTGTATACATGTAAAGTTGCTGTATAATATATGTATATCTTATAAATATTGATATTTCTGTTTGAAAAGTATTAACCATCCATAATGGTTTGTTTTCAGGAGGAGGAACTGAAAATGGCCACTCAGCTGTCTGGTGCCGTGATGCCCATCAAGACCGTAAGTTTTAATTCCTGCAAGAAGATTTCTCTAATGTGCAACATATCCAGAATTATAGATTACACTGAGATCAATAGAAATGATTGGAATACGTTGTTTTCAAGTCGCTTTTTATTGGTTTTTGCATATCTAGATGGATGGATGGATGTAGATATATGTAAATAAATTAAATTATACAATTATATTAATTCTACATCAATGGTGTCTTCATTTTGAAACCTAACCTGTATCAAGGTTATAATAGTTTTTGGGTTTTTCATTGGATTTAGTTTTCATTTTGTTTTTTGTTTTCAGTTAGTTTTAATGAGTTTTTAGAGTGAGTTTGCTAGTTTTAATTAGTTTATTTTTTTGGGAAAATGCTTAGTTGTAGTTTATTTTTTATTAGTTGTAGTTTATTTTTTATTGTTTAGTTTTTATTTTTAGTTTAGTTTTTATTAGTTGTAGTTAGTTTTTATTACTTGTAGTTTAGTTATTAATTTTAGTTTAGTTTTTATTAGTTTTAGTTTAGTTTTTATTAGTTGTAGTTTAGTTTTTATTATTTTTATTTTAGTTTTTATTAGTTGTAGTTTAGTTATTATTTTAGTTTTTATTAGTTTTTTATTAGTTGTAGTTTAGATTTTATTAGTTGTAGTGTAGTTTTTATTAGTTGTAGTTGTTGTGTAATGGGGTATTTGTTGGGTCCAGATTCAATAAGGTCACAATAAATGTTTCCTTTATTTCCTTTGTCTGATCCATCTCAGCCCCAATAAGTTTATTAAGTCATAAAACCAGATAGATGAAATAGATTTCATATCAACCAAAAAGGTTTACGGATGAAAAAAGTTGACAAAGACGAAAACGAAGGACATTTTACTATAATTTTAGTTAGTTTTGGAACCACAAAATACAGTTTCAGTTATCGTTTTTTAAAAACTCTTTATTTTTATTTCAGTTAACGAAAATGTGTTTCCAATTCTAGTTTTTGTTATTTCGTTAGTTTTCATTAACTATAATAATCTTGATTTACAGGACATGAATGATAACTCTTCAGTAAATATCAGATTGTTTTGTGTTGCAGCAATCAGATGATGATAAAACTCCGGAATCTCTGTATTTACTTGATGAATCCTGAACCCTTTTTTCTGATGACTGCTTTTAAAATCAAGCTGAAAAAGATTGTTTGTCCCAGAATATTGATTCTTCTGTTTGCATTTTGTCCAAGCTGTGAGCCAGAGCTGATTGTGAAACGTGTCTAAACGTTTGTTTGTTTGTTTGTTTGTCTCAGGTGCACAAGAAGGAGAAGGCGCGTGTGATCTCTGAGGACGAGAAGAACTTCAAGGCGTTCGCCAGCCTGCGTATGGCGCGCGCCAACGCTCGGCTCTTCGGTATCCGCGCCAAGCGAGCCAAGGAGGCGGCCGAGCAGGACGTGGAGAAGAAGAAGTAACGTCGTCACCATGGAACTTTGCAAAATAAAGAGTTTAAAAGGATAAACATGTGAGAATGTCGTGATTATGATCTGTGTGGTCTGAGTTTATTACGAGACGCTGAACATCTGCAGCACTTTTAGACATTTCTACATGTGGGCAAAGATGCGTTTTAAGTCGATATAGTGGCTGTTTAGTAAGTAAAATATTAACACTATTTAACTCTTTGGAGTTTGGGGCTATTTTGTCATTCTGCCTGTTTATAAACCACTTAAAGTGTTCACCATGACGTGTTGCTATCATTGTTTTCAAGACAACCTCACCTTTATGACCTGATTATTATTTTCATTTTGACTTACTGGATCAATATTTTGAACACAAAAAAACACATAAAAACAAACAAAACACAAAATTATGAAGAAAAAAACCGAACACACCAAAAAAATAAAATAATATATGAACAAAATACATTTGAAGAATAACAAGTAGCCTTACATACAAACAATAACTTAGAATATATCACATCTTGAAAGAATATATATTTTTACACTTCTTTTTTTTATTTTTAAGAAAAAACAATACAAAAACACATGAAATCACACAAAAACAATGAAATTGCACAATTTTTTTTTTTTTTTTTTTACAAAAAACACAAGGATTGCATTAAAATGCTGAGTGCACACTGCAAAATTGCAAAGATGTCTAACTACAAAATCATGTTACTACACTTGGTCGAGGTGTTTTTTACCCTTTTCTGAAAAAGAGTTAATGCATTAAATGTGACATGTAAACTTGTGTAAAAGCCAAAACTTTAGAGTTGAGCTGCAGCAGGAAACATGCTGCTGAACGTAAAATATTAACACTATTTAACTTTTTGGAGTTTGGGGCTATTTTGTCACTCTGCCTGTTTATAAACCACTTAAAAAGTGTTCACCATGACATGTTGCTACCATTGTTTTCAGCACAACTATATGACCCGATTATTATTTTCATTTTGACTTACTGGATCAACATTTTGAACACAAAAAAACACAAACAAAAAAAAACCAACACAAAATTATTTTTTGAAATCCCACAAACGCACCAAAAATATATATATATTTGTTTTTACAATTTTTATTTATTTATTTTTAGAAAAAACTACAAAAACCCAAGACAACCTCACCTATATGACCTGATTATTATTTTCATTTTGACTTACTGGATCAACATTTTGAACACAAAAAACACATAAAAACAAACACTTTTTTTTTTTTTAAAAACCCCGCGAACACAAAAAAATATATTTTTATTTTATTTTATTTTGAAAAAATACAAAAACCCACACACAAAAACACATGCAATCACAACATCATGAAGTCACACAAAAAAAACAAAGAAATTACAAAAAGACACAAGATTGCATTAAAATGCTGAATGACACTGCAAAAATGCAAAGATCTCTAACTACAAAGTCATGTTCCTACACTTTGTCGAGGTGTTTTTTACCTTTTGCTGAAAAAGATTTGATGTGCTAAATGTGACATGTAAACTTGTGTAAAAGCCAAAACTTTAGAGTTGAGCTGACACTGCAAAAAAAGTTGGGTGAACTCAAAATTTCAAGGCAACAAACTTCGGTAAAATTTTAAGTTAAACTAAATTAAACTAAATATTTTAAGTTTTGTTTTTGAGTTTGCTCAACTCTGAATTCAGATTTTTATCAACTCAACTGTAGTTGAAACAGCCACAATGACACTTTCAAGTGCAGCGGCAACTCAGAAAGTTGGCTTTCCCGAATTTCCCAACAAAGAAATAAGAGTTATCAGAACTATTGTCCCTTGTTGTGAACCCCAACTTAAAGATATAAGTAACAACAACTCACCAACTTGTTTTTGAGCAGACAACTGGCTTCCTTTGTTGTGCTAACTTACATTATTGCCCTAAATGTCAATCATTTATATTTCCAAGTTTTACCAACATAAATCACTGTTTTAGGCCAAAAAATACAAGTTGGCTTTTTTACAGTGCAGCAGGGAAACATGCTGCTGAACGTTTTTACGTTGTGAAGAAGTCAAAGAGCTGCGGAGCTTTAATGACTCCAGGAGACGTTATAAGTCGATATAGTGGCTGCAGCTCTAAAATATTCACAGTATTTAAGAGATGAGTGTTCATTTAAACCATTTTTACATTTGAACAAAAGATGCGAACATGTTTATGGAAAAACCTGATGGCTAAAAAATGTCTCGTAGTACTTTTATAACTAGACTTTTATTACATCATCTTCCACGTGTCGGAGCAGGTAAACCAGCTTTATTTAATGTCTGAACTCTGCTGATCACATGTTGTTCTGCAGATAAAACAGCACATTTTAAGAGATCTGAGCACTGGACACCAAGGTTAGTATAGTTAACGAGAAATAATGAAAACTAAGATAGAAAAAACTTTCGCTAACTGAAGTAAAAATAATTTTAAAAACCTGATAACTAACAAACTGTATTTTGTGGTTTCAAAACTAAAATTATAGTGAAACTGTCCTTCATTTTCGTCTGAGTTTATACGTTTTTTTCGTCTGAACCTCTGGAAAATAGTGTCTTTGTAGCTCATTTTTAAACTGTTTTCATGTTGCATAATCAGTTTATTGTCATAAAGGAACAAAGAAACTAGAAATATTCACATTGAAGAAGCTGAAATCAGAGAATTTGGACTTATTGTCTTTTTAAAAAAACTGCTCAAACCAATTATTCCATTATCAAAATAGTTAACCGATTATTGTTCTATTAATCGATTAATTGTTGCAGCTCTACTATGAACTAAAATGATATTTCAGTGTCCTATTTGCAGCAGCAGGTGGCACTAGAGGCTCAGGATCCAGCTCATTAATGGAGACATAAAATCATTAAAGAGCAGCGTGTTTTGACTGAAAACCCGTTTTAAAACAGCTGGATTTCTTTAGTAAAGCAGCTCTTTAACCTGATGTGACAGCTAATTACCTCACAGTGTAACAGAGTTTTACTACATTAATGCTGTCAGTAACTCAGCACATTATAAGAAAGCTGTGATAGAAAGTGATCCATGATGATTGAGCTGTTTTATAACAGCCATGTCACCAGAATTTACCTTCTCTTGACCCAGAGAAGAGTTTTAAACCAGAGAAGAACTGGATGGAACCCTCTTATGTGTTAGATTTGACACCTTTGGTCACATTTGTAACATTTACAATTCTTTATTGAGCATGATAGTGTTTTGAAAGTAATAAAAAGATGCAAAATCACATTTTATGTTGGACTAAAGGACTAAAAAAAGACACAAAATGACTAAAAAAAGACACAAAATGACCAAAAAAGACACCAAAGGTCCAAAAATAGACACAAAAGGACCAAAAAAAGACACACAATTACAAAGAAAAGACAGAAGACACAAAATGACTAAAAAAAGAAGACAAAATGATTTTTAAAAAAGACACAAAATGATTAAAAAGACACAAAATGGCACAAAAAAAGACACAAAATGACTAAAAAAGACATAAAAAAAGACACAAAAAGACTCAAAATGACCAAAAAAAGACACAAAATGACAAAAAAAGACACAAAATGACCAAAAAAAGACACAAACTGACAAAAAAAACCCACAAAAGGACTAAAAAAAAAGACAAAAGGACAAAAATGACTAAAAAAAGACACAAAATTATTAAAAAAAAGACACAAAATTATTTAAAAAAAAGACACAAAATGACCAGAATTGTTCCTCTAAACACACCAGAGCCAAATCAAACAGAGTCCCACTAGAATAAAACCAGAGTTGATGACAGGATCACACACAATCACAAGATCACATTTATGTTGGTTTTTCTTTGTTTCTTTTTGGTTCTAAATGTTGATCCAGTAAGTCAGAATAAAAAATCAATTATTATTATTATCAGGTCATATAGGTGAAAAATCTACCAACATGGTATTTAAACATGTTTTAAGGTGAATACAGGCAGGATGGAAGGAGTCTGCTGAGAGAGATCGTCTCTTTTTTAAATGTTTTCAGTGTTTCTTTCACTTTTAAAGCGTGGACAGACTGAATAAACTGTGATGTGAGTCTGATGTCCTTTAGTGTCCTTGTGTCTCCTTCAGTGTCTCCTTCAGTGTCTCCTTTAGTGTCTCTGTGTCTTCTGGCTGTCTGAACACTATCAATAATTCAGATAATGAAGCGAGTGGACAGTCAGCAGCTGATTGAAATGGAAACTTAGTGGAGGACTGAAGAACGACGACTGAAACATTAATATAAAACAGGACAATATGAGGATTTTATCAACCATTTTCCTTTCATCACCTTCTCCAAATGTGTTAACATGATTCAAACCAGAATTAACAACTCCCACATTTTAATATCCACCAGTGATGTAAACGTGATTTATCCTCTGATAAAAGCAGGAAACACAGTTAATGTCTCCAACGTGTTGATTTTATTCAGTTTTCATAAACAAAAAGCCTTTAACATAGATATCAATGCAGTCTTTTGTTTCATTTTTGTGTTCTTTTATGTTTTTTGTAATTTTTTATGTTTCTTCTGTGTGTTTTCTGTATTTTTTGTTTTTTTATGTGGTTTTTTTTTCTATTTTTCTATTGTGTTTTTGTGTATTTTTTGTGTGTTTTTCAGTTTTTTGTATTTTTTATTTTTTTTAATTGTGTGTGTGTGTTTTATATTTTTGTGTGTTTTTTGTGTTCTTTTATGTTTTCGGTATTTTTTGTGTTTCTTCTGTGTTTTCTGTAATTTTTTACGTGTTTTTTGTATTTTATTGTGTTTTTGTGTATTTTGTGTGTTTTTCAGTTTTTTGTCATTTTTGTATGTTTTTTGTATTTGTGTTTGTATTTGTGTGTGTGTGTGTGTCTGTGTGTGTGTTTTGTGCTTTTTATGTTTTTTAATGTGTTTTTTGTAATATTTCCGTGTTTTTTAGGTATGTTTTTTTTGTCATTTTTTTGGTGTGTTTTATGTTTTTTTGTATGTTTTTTGTAATTTTTTTTGTATTTTTTGTGTGTTTTTAATGTGTTTTTTCAGCTTTTTGTAATATTTTTGTGTTTTCTGTATTTTTACATGTTTTTTTATTTTTTGTGTTTTTTGTGTATTTACTGTGTTTTTCTGTTTTTTGTAATTTTTTGTGTGTTTTATGTGTATGGTTTTTGTATTTTTTGTGTGTGTTTTTTGTGTGTTTTTTGTGTTCAAAATGTTGATCCAGTGAGTCAAAATGACAAAATAATAATAATCAGGTGAGGTTTTGCTGAATAAAATGATCCCAGCATGGAAAGATAAACAGTTTTAAGTCGTTTTTCAGGCAGAATGAAAAATAGTGAAAACCATCAAAATAGGCTGAAACGCAGCAGCGCAGGACGTTATCACTCTATTAAACCGGTTTTATCTGCTTCACCTGCAGCAGGTTCAGAGGCCGTTATCTTCTATTCACACGGTCGATCACAAAGAGAAATAAAAGACTCAGAGGAACCACAACACTGATCTTTATACTCTACCTTTTTATTTTTATCCTAAATACACACCTGTAAAGTCCTGAGAGTGAATCTCACATGTTGGTGATGATGATGCTGTTAAATGAGTCACATAAACAACCACACTGTAAAAAATGTTTGGAGAAATCACATAAATGTTTAAATAAACATCAGAAATAGGGCGTAAGATTAAACATTGTATATCACCGTAGTAGACACTTTTAGTTACCGTAAATCAAAGAATAGCATAAAAACTTTAACTTTTACTGTCATTTACTGTAGGAAACACACAGTTAGGACATTTAGAACCAAAAAGAAACAAAGAAAAACCAACATAATGTGTCTTTTTTTGTCATTTTGTGTCTTTCTGTCTTTTTTGTGTCTTTTTTTAGTCATTTTGTGTCTTTTTTTGGTCATTCTGTGTCTTTTTTTGTCATTTTGTGTCTTTTTTTGGTCATTCTGGGTCTTTTTTTTGGTCATTTTGTGTCATTTTGTGTCTTTTTTGGTCATTCTGTGTCTTTTTTTGTCATTTTGTGTCTTTTTTGGTCATTCTGTGTCTTTTTTTGTCATTTTGTGTCTTTTTTGGTCATTTTGTGTCTGTTTTTGGTCATTTGTGTCTTTTTTTAGTCATTTTGTGTCTTATTTTGTTTCTTTTTGTGTCTTTTTTGGTCATTCTGTGTCTTTTTTTGTCATTTTGTGTCTTTTTTGGTCATTCTGTGTCTTTTTGTGTCTTTTTTTAGTCATTTTGTGTCTTTTATAGTCATTTAGTCCAACATAAAACAGCATAAACAGTTTGGCTGTAAAAATATAACATTTTCATGTAAAATTAATGGAGAAATACCATGATGTGTGAATGAATGAAACAATTACCCTAAAAATAACAGTAACCATCAAAAGAGCCCAAACTCCAAAGGGTTAACATAACAATTCATACCTGATTTAATTTAATTGGCCAGTAGATCACAAACATACAAGAAATGTCAAAATCAGAAAATATTAGCAAAACACACGAGTCAAGACCAACAGATGCTAAAAGTTGACCCTGCACCGCAAATATCTGATAAATCTGGTTTATTAGATCGAGGTTCACCTGTTTCTCTCATGTTAGATCTTATTTGATGATATCTAGTTTTAGTCTTTTATCAAACACTAAACATTTTTCTGGTTTTTGCTCCTCATATTCTCCTCATGTGTAATTATATTACTGCACTCCATCAGAGATCAATGAGCTGATGATGCATCCTGCAGGATCTCTCACCAACATGATGTATTTATTGTGTGGATCATGTTTACTCTGCAAAAAAAAAGGACCTGAGATGTTTGTAGGTCAGTGAAGCAAATATAACGATGATGAGATAACGTTTCTGTTCACTGAGCTGTTTCTGCTGTTTTATGTTGGACTACAGGACTAAAAAAGACACAAAATGACCAAAAAAAAGACACAAAATGACTAAAAATGACACAAAATGACCAAAAAAGAGACAAAATGACTAAAAAAAGACACAAAATGACCAAAAAAGACACAAAATGACCAAAAAAAGACACAAGATGACTATAAAAAGACACAAAATGACTATAAAAAGACACAAAATGACTAAAAAAGACACAAAATGACTAAAAATGACAGAAAATGACCAAAAAAGAGACAAAATGACTAAAAAAGACACAAAATGACCAAAAATATACACAAAATGACTAAAAAAGACACAAAATGACTAAAAAAGAAACAAAATGACTAAAAATGACACAAAATGACCAAAAAAGAGACAAAATGAGAAGACAAAATGACCCCAAAAAACTGAAAAAAACACAAAATAACCCCACAAAAGACACAAAATGACTATAAAAGGGAAACAAAATGACTAAAAAAGACACAAAAAGACACAAATTGACTAAAAAAATACACAAAAAAAATAAACACAGAAAAAGACACTAAAAGACACAAAATGACAAAAGAAGACACAGAAAGACACCCCTAACCCAAAATAACTAAGAAAGACACAGCAAAGGACACAATAAGACACAAAATTACATAAAATGACAAAAAAAAGACACAAAATGACCAAATTGTTCCTCTAAACACACCAGAGCCAAATCAAACAGAGTCCCACTAGAATAAAAACCAGAGTTGATGACAGGATCACACACAATCACAAGATCACATTTATGTTGGTTTTTCTTTGTTTCTTTTTGGTTCTAAATGTTGATCCAGTAAGTCAGAATAAAAAATCAATTATTATTATTATCAGGTCATATAGGTGATAAATATACCAACATGGTATTTAACCATGTTTAAAGTGGTTTATAGAGGCAGGATGGAGGGATCCGTAGAGTTTGGAGGTAAAGTGGAGCTTTAACATCGTTTCTAACAGGAAACTGGCTGCTTCTGACTCCTCCGTCACCTAAAGTCGTGTTTTCTCTGCAGTGTTTTTCCTCGGTGGTATTCAGAGTGTTCAGTCAACACCTGAGCCCTGTTACGCCACAACAACAACCATCTGCTGCTGCTGCTGCTGCTCAGGACGTTCTCTGTTCACACATGGATTATCTATCACATCCACTCACTGACCACAGGAACCAGACACCAAGATCAGGAGAACTCTCTGACATATTCAGCTGTTAGCTCCTTTAAACAGTCTGTTAATAAATCTATACCATGTCATGTTGGTGTCAGGTTAATCATCGTTACCTCACCTTTATGTCCTGATAGTTTGGGGCTCTTTTGACTATTTTTCATTCAAAAACACAAAAAAAAAATACAAAAACCTCATAAAACACAAAAAAATGACAAAAACATACATAAAAAACACATAAAAACACAAAAAATACCCAAAGATAAATAAAAAAACCCAGAAAAACACAAAAAATACACAAAAAAATTACCAAAAAAAACATTAAAACACACACAAAAACATTTCTTCACCTTTATGATAGTTTGAGGCTCTTTTGATGGTTTTGACTATTTTTCATTCATTCATTCATTCATTTTCATTCATCAAAATCATTTTTTTTTCAGCACAATCTCACCTGATTATTATTATAATTTTATCATTTTGACTAACAGGATCAACATTTTGAACACAAAAAAACACACAAAAAAAATACAAAAACCTCATAAAACACACAAAAAATGACAAAAAAACATACATAAAAAACACATAAAAACACAAAAAATAAATAAAAACCACCAGAAAAACACAAAAAATACACAAAAAAATTACCAAAAAAACATTAAAACACACACAAAAACATACATAAAAAACACATAAAAACAGAAAGAAATAGACAAAAATATTACAAAAACCACACAAAAAAAAACCCACACAAAAAAAACCCACACAAAAAAAACCCACACAAAAAATGTCAAAAAACACATAAAAACAGCGTTTCTTCACCTTTATGTCCTGATAGTTTGAGGCTCTTTTGATGGTTTTGACTATTTTTCATTCATTCATTCATTCATTCATTCATTCATTCATTCATTCATTCATTTTCATTCATCAATAAATGTTTATCTTTCCATGCAGGTATCATTTTTTTTTCAGCACAATCTCACCTGATTATTATTATTATTTTATCATTTTGACTAACAGGATCAACATTTTGAACACAAAAAAACAAATACAAAAACCTCATAAAACACACAAAAAATGACAAAAAACATACATAAAAAACACATAAAAACACAAAAAATACCTAAAGATAAATAAAAAAAACAGAAAAAGACAAAAAATACACAAAAAATTACCGAAAAACACATAAAAACAGAAAGAAATAGACAAAAATATTACAAAAAACACACAAAAAAACATAAAACACACAAAAAATGACAAAAAACACATAAAAACAGCGTTTCCTCACCTTTATGTCCTGATCATTAATGTTTAACTTTGACTTGATCAAAATGTTGAACCCAAAAGAAACAAAGGAAACATAAAATCTGATCTTGAAAATGATATTTCAATACACATAATTTTAAATGTTGCAAATATGAATACAGGTTGCAAATATAACATATAACAGTTAAAATGAGGATAATCTCTTGTCCTATATTTTTGTACTAAATATATTTTAGTATATTTAGTATTTTTTGGTAATTCTGTGTCTTTTTTTAATAATTTTGTGTCTCTTTCAAGTAATTTTGTGTCTTTTTTAGTCATTTTTTTGGTCACTTTGTGTCTTTTTTGGGTCATTTTGTGCCTTTTATTAAATAATTGTGTGTCTTTTTAAATAATTCTATGTCTTTTTAAAATAATATTGTGTCTTTTTTGGTAATTATGTGTCTTTTTTTTGGTAATTTTGTTTCTTTTTTAGTATTTTTTAGTATTTTTTTGGGTCATTTTGTGTCTTTTTTGATCATTTTGTTTCTTTTTTTTAAGTAATTTCATTTTTTTCAGTCATTTTGTGTCTCTTTTAAGTAATTTTGTGTCTTTTTTAGTCATTTTTTTGGTCACTTTGTGTCTTTTTTGGGTCATTTAGTGTCTTTTTGTGGTGATTGTGCTCCTGCCTCCAGCAGTAACTGAGTGTGAGCTCTGGAGGGTTAAATGCTCTCAGACTCTCCGTCATACGAGCTCCGCTGTGTTGCTGTAACATCATCCACACTTTCCCTCCAGCAGCAGTATTTTTGGTACTCAGGTAGGTTTTTTGGGGGTATTTTCAAAGACTATGGATTCCAAAAATCCTTTTATTGACGCTCTGCAGCGTCCCTGTTACTGGTAATCAATGAGTGGGTTTGTGTTTCAGCAGAAACAGAAACCTTATATTTGCCTTACTGACCTACAAACATCTGCAGAGAAAACATGATCCACACAATAAATACACCACAGTGGTGAGAGATCCTGCAGGATGCATCATCAGCTCATTGATCTCTGATGATACAGCAGCAATATAATTACACACGAGGAGGATATGAGGAGCAAAAACCAGAAAAATGTTTAGTGTTTGATAAAAGACTTCCATTTATCTATTTCCTCCATGTCTGACTCCTTCCATCCTGCCTGTATTCACCTTAAAACATGGTTAAATACCATGTTGGGATATTTTTCACCTATATGACCTGATAATAATAATAATAGATTTTTTATTCTGACTTACTGGATCAACATTTAGAACCAAAAAGAAACAAAGAAAAACCAACATAAATGTGATCTTGTGATTGTGTGTGATCCTGTCATCAACTCTGGTTTTTATTCTAGTGGGACTCTGTTTGATTTGGCTCTGGTGTGTTTAGCACAACAATTATAGTCATTTTGTGTCTTTTTTTGGTCATTTTGTGTCTTTTTTTAGTCATTTTGTGTCTTTTTTGTCATTTTGTGTTTTTTTTTGTCATTTAGTGTCTTTTTTGGTCACTTTGTTTCTTTTTTAAGTCATTTTGTGTTTTTTTTTTTAGTCATTTTGTGTCTTTTTTTTTTGTCATTTTGTGCCTGTTTGTCTCTTTTTGTGTCTTTTTTTAGTCATTTTGTCTCTTTGTGTCTTTTCTGGTCATTTTGTGCCCTTTTGTGTCTTATTTTGTGTCTTATTTTTAGTAATTCTGTCTTTTTGTTTCTTTTTTTTGTCATTTTGTGTCTTTTTTTTGTCATTTTGTGTCTTTTTTGGTCTTTTTGTGTCTTTTTTTAGTCCTTTAGTCCAACATAAAATGTGATTTTGAATCTTTTTTTTTTACTTTCAAAACACTATCATGCCCAATAAAGAATTGTAAATGTGTCAAATGTGACCAAAGGTGTCAAATCTACCATATAAGAGGGTTCCATCCAGTTCTATCATTTGATACTAAATCTATTTGAGCTTGTCTCCAGTTTTACTTGGTATATCATCATCAAACTGAAACTGGCCTCATGGAGTTTACAGCCAGAACTTTAGAGGTAAATGTACAGTAGGGCTCCACGCTGCTTTGTTTTCTAGTCTGATGGAGGCAACAAGTCTGGATTATTTGGAGCTTTTAGTGACTCCAGGATGTTAAACTAGCTTAAATTAGCTCCAGGTGTGAATTTGTTACTTCTTTTTTTAAGAGTTTCTCTGATAATATCATCCTGTAGTGAGGTGTTTGTGTTTAAGTTGGATGGTTATCAACTTAACAGAGCAGATAATTAAAAAGCAAGGAGCCAAAGTTTTTATTTTTCAAGCTGTTGGAATAATTTGATTGACCTGCCTGTCGTCATTATTTTCCTGCTGAAAGCTTCTGAGTGTGTCAAAGAATCGACCTCGTCCTCCTGGAATCAAAGACAGTCGTAAATCTGCAAAAGCTCTAATGAAAATAAATGTTCTTTCTGTTTCAAGGACACTTTAGAATCATGAAATTTCAAAGCCTTCAGGGATAAAACGCTCCAAGCCTCCACATGTCTATTATCATAAAGTGCTCCGTGAACACACGAGGTGCTTTTAGACAAACAAAAGCTTTTATTTTCTCTAGTTTTCATCAAGCTAAATTTCCCAAAATCATTTAGTCTTCTCCTTTCGCTGCTTTGTCTTTTTTTTCGTGGCCTTCGCTTCTGTTTTTTTTTTTTTTTTGCACAAACTCGAGGGCTGCTGTTTTGTCAGAGCAATCTAAAAATCTATAAACGTTATGCAATGTCTGGAAATACATTCATGAAAATAATACATTTGTGGGTGGACTGTGAAAAGGTTGAAGCATAAACGTGTGGAAACAATAAGTTACGTAACAAACATCGCTGTCAGCTCAGGATCATTTAATGTGAGACACTTAATATGTGCACGTACACAACACATGTGGGTGGTAAAATAAAGTTAAAGAGCAGAATATCAGCTGTCTGGAGCTGCACATGGAGATCTGCTGCTGGACCAGCTCTCCTTTATGTTCCTTTAAGGTCCTTTAACCTCCTTTAACTTCCTATATGTTCCTTTAAGGTCCTTTCACTTCCTTTAACTTCCTTTAAGGTCCTTTAACCTCATTTAACTTCCTATATGTTCCTTTAAGGTCCTTTAAGTTCCTTTAAGGTCCTTTAACCTCCTTTATGTTCCTTTAAGGTCCTTTAACTTCCTTTAGGTTCCTTTAAGTTCCTTTAAGTTCCTTTAAGTTCCTTTAGGTTCCTTTAACTTCTTTTAACTTCCTTTGTGTTCCTTTAAGTTCCTTAAGCTTCCTTTAAGTTCCTTTAGGTTCCTTTATGTTCCTTTAAGTTCCTTTAACTTCCTTTAAGTTCCTTTATGTTCCTTTAAGCTCCTTTAAGTTCCTTTAGGTTCCTTTATGTTCCTTTAAGTTCCTTTAGGTTCCTTTATGTTCCTTTAGGTTCCTTTATGTTCCTTTAAGTTCCTTTAAGTTCCTTTAGGTTCCTTTAAGTTCCTTTAGCTTCCTTTAAGTTCCTTTAGGTTCCTTTATGTTCCTTTAAGTTCCTTTAACTTCCTTTAAGTTCCTTTATGTTCCTTTAAGCTCCTTTAAGTTCCTTTAACTTCCTTTAAGTTCCTTTATGTTCCTTTAAGTTCCGTTAGGTTCCTTTATGTTCCTTTAGGTTCCTTTATGTTCCTTTAAGTTCCTTTAAGTTCCTTTATGTTCCTTTAAGTTCCTTTAGGTTCCTTTAGGTTCCTTTAACTTCCTTTATGTTCCTTTAAGTTCCTTTAGGTTCCTTTAACTTCCTTTATGTTCCTTTAAGTTCCTTTAGGTTCCTTTAAGTTCCTTTAACTTCCTTTATGTTCCTTTGTGTTGTTTTGCTGTGGAATGTCTCCCATGGTGTTTGTGTTCCTGAGGTGAGATCAAACCTGTGAGAATCAGCTGATTCTCGTCATGAATCTCCTTCTTTTGTTAATGCAGATGATAAACTCCAGCTGCTGGTGGGAGGACCATCACACAAACATCTGCTTTCACTTTCTCACCTCGGAATTATCATCTTAGATCGGAGGCGTGTTGTTGGAACATCGTTCTAATCGTCTTTTTTAGTTATTTTGTGTTTTTTTTTGTGTCTTTTTAGTTATTTTGTGTCTTTTTTAGTCATTTTGTGTCTTTTTGTGTCATTTGTATCTTTTTTTAGTCATTTTGTGTCTTTTTTTAGTCATTTTGTGTCTTTTTTTAGTCATTTTGTGTCTTTTTGTGTCATTCTGTGTCTTTTTTTGGTCATTTTGTGTCATTTTGTGTCTTTTTTTGTCATTTTGTGTCTTTTTTGTGTCATTTTATGTCTTTTTTAGTCATTTTGTGTCTCTTTTTAGTCATTTTGTGTCTTTTTTGTGTCATTTTATGTCTTTTTTAGTCATTTTGTGTCTCTTTTTAGTCATTTTGTGTCTTTTTTGTGTCATTTTGTGTCTTTTTTAGTCATTTTGTGTCTCAAAATGACTCATGCTTCCTCTGATACAGTTAGCAGAGCGCTTCCTGTCACCTGACGGGGAGTTTCCCTGGTTGGACGTTAACGTGTTATTCCCACCGGTTCTTCTCCGTCCAATCAGGCTCCCCGACTGACCAGAGGGAGGCGCTATAGCCACCAGGATCACTATATGTTTGTTTCCCTAAAACAGCGATGGGCAACTTAAATGCTGCAGGGGGCCTCAGTTTATCATGTTCACTAGCACAGGGCCACATATAGGAGCATCACTAACCAGATATGATGAAACTGACATTTAAATATGTTTACAGTGCAGTAACTTAACATATTTCATGCTCTAATGCATGTTTAACAGTATAAATAGGAATACAAAAGGTTTGAAGCAAATAAAAAATAACCACTTACTTCCTTTAACTTCCTTTGTGTTCCTTTAAGGTCCTTTATCCTCCTTTAACCTCCTCTAACCTCCTTTATGTTCCTTTAACTTCCTTTAAGGTCCTTTAACATCCTTTAACTTCCTTTATGTTCATTTAACCTCCTTTAACTTCCTTTAACTTCCTTTAGGTTCCAGGTCCTTTAAGTTCCTTTCACTTCCTTTAACTTCCTTTAGGTCCCTTTCACTTCCTTTAACTTCCTTTAGGTTCCTTTAACTTCCTTTAACTTCCTTTAGGTTCCTTTAAGTTCCTTCAAGGTCCTTTAACTTCCTTTAGGCTCCTTTAACTTCCTTTAAGGTCCTTTAAGTTCCTTTAAGTTCCTTTATGTTCCTTTAGGTTCCTTTAACTTCCTTTAAGTTCCTTTAAGTTCCTTTATGTTCCTTTAGGTTCCTTTAACTTCCTTTAGGTTCCTTTATGTAGTATCTTAACATATTTCATGCTCTAATGCATGTTTAACAGTATAAATAGGAATACAAAAGGTTTGAAGCTAATAAAAAATAACCACTTACTGTGATTTCTTTTGTTTTTTCAGTGTAAGAACAGCAGACCAACATTAATTACAAGAAGTCATTTTGTGCATTTTTACACTGAACTTTTAAGATTTCATGCTCTAATGCATGTAGTTGTACTGAGGGCCACTTCAAGTGAGGGTGAGGGCCGTATGTGGCCCCCGGGCCTCCTGTTGCCCACCCCTGCTGTAAGGGGACCTCGGGGGACAAGGGGAGAACCTGTAAACTCCACAGAGAAAGGCCCTTTAGCCGACCCGAGCGGCCCGTGGAGGAGGGGACACGCCTCCAACGCCCTCAGCGTCCCTGGCGGGAATCGAACCCAGGACCTTCTAGCTGTGAGTCCCGACTGCTCCACCGTCCCCACATGGCTCCTCTCTTTGGTAGCCGGCGAACGGAGAAAGTAAAAGAGGCGTAGCTTTCATATGGCGTCGCTATGACGATCAGCTGCATCCAGTGGAACTAAAATCTGCAACAGAACGAAGCAAAAAGCAGATTAATAGTATTAATATTCTGTATCTGTGGTAGGAAAGCGTAATTAAAGTTAGAAAACAGGATAAAGTGCCCGTGCATTACAGAGAAAAAGAATCCCAGTGAAGAAAAAGATCTGCAGTGATACAAAAATGTCACAGTAGGATTTCTATAATACAGTATAACCCAACTGTGAAACATGTTCTGTGAGGTTTTTGCTCTCATTCTGCTCTTAAAGTGCACAAGATTGATGCATTTTACTTAAAAATGTACAAATTTTCTCCCTGCGGGCCCCCCGGACCCCCTACCATGTCTAGATTACTTTGATCTGGATCTCCTTTAGCTTAATGCTAATCCTAATAGAGGATGAGGACTATTTTATCATACATCAGAGCTTTCTGCTGCTGCTGCTGGGGCCTTTTTATTTTTTCACCCTTCAACCAGTGTGAGTCCGCCCCTGGTTGGAACATCGATCTAAACGTTCTTATGTTAGTGTAGCCATGAATGCAATATGTAAAACATGATATAACATATAGGCATGCTCAGTCATTGCAGTAGGCTGAAAAAATCTGATTATATACATTAAAACTTGTATTTAACCTGCAGAGGATTATTGGTGAAGAGATTAACTTCAAGTCAAAAAAAATGGGAAAGATATTACTATATGTCTTACTCTTCCATTTAAATCTATTTCATTGATTTCTTCATATTTCTCATTATTCTTGCAGCAAATCTCACATGCACACATATCTTTTGCATTTATCTCTGCAGGCTTTCATGTTTTTGGTGAAAGCTGCCAGATACCTAGAGTGAATAAAAGCCTCTGTAATGCATTTTACACACACTGTAAAAAAAACCCTATTTATAATATTACTTTTACTGTCATGGTTTAGCAGTTTTCCACCGTAAAATCCACAGACATTTTTTTACAGTGTATCTGAAACGTTCTTAGTGTAGCTATGAATGCAATATGTAAAACATATGATAACATATAGGAATGCTGAGTTATTGCAGCAGGCTGAAGCTGCATAAAAATCTGATTATATATATTAAAACTTGTATTTAGCCTGCAAATAAAGATTAACTTCACCTCAAGGAAAGTGGGAAAGATATTACACCTATTTCATTGATTTCTTCATATTTCTCATTATTCTTGCAGCAAACCTCACATGCACATGTATCTTTTGCATTTATCTCTGCAGGCTTTCATGTTTTTGGTGAAAGCTGCCAGATACCTAGAGTGAATAAAAGCCTCTGTAATGCATTTTACACACACTGTAAAAAATCCTGTTGTTTTAACGGTTAAAAAAAAAACAGCAGCTGTGGTTGCCAGAACTTTACCGTAATAAATACGGTAGAACTATTTATAATATTACTTTTACTGTCATGGTTTAACAGTTTTCCACCGTAAAATCCACAGACATTTTTTTTACAGTGTATCTGAAGCGTTCTTAGTGTAGCTATGAATGCAATATGTAAAACATATGATAACATATAGGAATGCTCAGTCATTGCAGCAGGCTGAAGCTGCATAAAATCTGATTATATATATTAAAACTTGTATTTAGCCTGCAGAGGATTATTGGTGCAAAGAGATTAACTTCAAGTCAAAGAAAATGGGAAATATATTAAATGTATTTAATTAATTTCTTCATATATCTTATTATTCTTGCAGCAAATCTCACATGCACATATATCTTTTGCATTTATCTCTGCAGGCTTTCATGTTTTTGTGAAAGCTGCCAGATACCTAGAGTGAATAAAAGCCTCTGTAATGCATTTTACACACACTGTAAAAAAAACCTGTTGTTTTAACGGTAAAAAAAACCCAGCAGCTGTTGTTTCCAGAACTTTACCGTAATAAATATGGTGCAACTATTTATAATATTGCTTTTACTGTCATGGTTTAACAGTTTTTCACCGTAAAATCTACAGACATTTTTTTTACAGTGTATCTGAAACGTTCTTAGTGTAGCTATGAATGCAATATGTAAAACATATGATAACATATAGGAATGCTGAGTTATTGCAGCAGGCTGAAGCTGCATAAAATCTGATTATATATATTAAAACTTGTATTTAACCTGCAGAGGATTATTGGTGCAAAGAGATTAACTTCAAGTCAAAGAAAGTGGGAAAGATATGACATGTCTTACTCTTCAAATTTAAATCTATTCCATTGATTTCTTCATATTTCTCATTATTCTTGCAGCAAATCTCACATGCACACATATCTTTTTTTGCATTTATCTCTCTGGGCTTTCATGTTTTTGTAAAAGCTGCCAGATACCTAGAGTGAATAAAAGCCTCTGTAATGCATTTTCCACAGTTTCGTGTCCTGTTCTTTTTTATTTTTTTTATTTTTTTCAGGCTGGATTTTGAATTGAACTCCCAATAATCGAGTCCCAGTGAAAAGCTTCATCCTTGCATCAGCAGCTGGACTCTCTCTCTCTCTCTCTCTCTCTCTCTCTCTCTCTCTCTCTCTCTCCTCTCTAGCCGAGCCTCCTCCCTCCTCATCATCCTCCTCATCCTCACCAGTCCAACCAATGAGTTTCAGCGGTGTGTGTGTGTGTGTGTGTGTGTGTTATGGGCAGAGGATTATAACAAGAAGTGTGTGTGAGAGTAAAGAACAGCGACAGGTAAGAAGTTCTCCTTTCTGACTGGATCGCCTGCAGAGTTTGCTGCTTTCTGGAGGATTATTAGAGATTATTTGTGCGGTTTCTTGGTTTGATTCCCTCCATCAGCTGCTGCTTCTCTGACTGGAAGTGAGTAACAATGAACCGATGTTATCAAAGTGTCACTCCGCTGCTTGGGATCAGGAAGCTCAACCCTGTAAATCGTCATTTTTACGACCCTGATCATCGCGGATGTGTAGCTTGAGTTGATTTATTGCGATGAATTATGAATCAAGCATCCAGGAGCGTTTCCTGGATCGCCTTTATTATGAAGTTGTTGAGCTTGGATCGGCAGCGGACGTGTTGCTTTACCAGGATTTTTTAAAATCTTCCTTTTTTTCCCATTATAACTTTTGCTCGAGTCATATTTTACAGCTTCTGGATGTGATTCTACACTGTAAAAAAGGTGTTTAAAATAAGACAAAACAGTAAATCTGAGGGAAATGATCTTGCTGCATGGACAGATAATTTACCTTGACAAGATTTCTTATAATAAGATGATTAAATCTAGAAATAAGCATGTTGAACACACAATAATTTGCAGTTTATTCCGAGCGTGATTGAGGTAAGTTTGTAGATTGATGCTTTTTTTGGGGTAACATGTGTTTTCCAGACTCTCAGCTGGAAAATAAACAAAAAAAAGGGAGCCACGGGCGCTGTCCCTGGTGCTGAACACCAAACCTCCACTGCTCACAATGTGACAGTGACACAGTGAAGGAAGCTGGTAGAGAAATCACACTTCAACCCTTTAAAACAGGAGATACACTGTTAAAAAGGTGTTTAGTCTAAAAAACCCCCAGATCAAACAGTAAATCTGAGGGAAATGATCTTGCTGCATGGACAGATAATTTACCTTGACAAGATTTATTAAATTAAGATTATTAAATCTAGAAATAAGCATGTTGAACACTTACCGTTACCAAAAATGTATGTAAAAATGACCACTAAAAAGACACAAATTGACCAAAAAAGACACAAAATGATCAAAAAAGACACAAAATTACCAAAATGTTATGTAAAATTGACCACTAATAAGGCACAATGATGAAATGAACTCTTAAAACCAGATAAATTAAAGCTGCCAGCAGTGATGAACTGGCCCGAGCAGAGTGACCTGATGATTATTTGGAAAAAGACATTTTTTGTGTCTTTATTGTGATTTTACATATTTTGTTTCTTTTTTGGTCATTTTGCATCTTTTTGTGTCTTTTTTTTGTGTCTTTTTTGTGTCTGTTTTTGGTCATTTAGTGTATTTTTTTGGTCATTTTGAGTCTTTTTTGGTAATTTTGTGTCTTTTTTTGTCATTTATTGTCTTTTTACATCTTCTTTTGGTCACAAAATGACCAAAAAAGACAAAAAAATGCACATAAGAGATAAATTAAATCGGCAAGCAGTGATGAACTGGCCCCGGCAGAGTGACCTGGTGATTATTTGGTTCTTACCAAGATAAAAAAACAACTTTAGATTTAGAAGTGTTAGATCATTCACCTTGTTTCAATTAGGAGTTGTATTCAACATGCTTATTTCTAGATTTAATAATCTTAATTTAATAAATCTTGTCAAGGTAAATTATCTGTCCATGCAGCAAGATCATTTCCCTCAGATTTACTGTTTTTATCTGGTTTTTAAACACCTTTTTTACAGTGTATTCGTTGCTCAAGAGCTCTTCAGCAGGGCGGCTGCTCGCTTGAACAAGTCATTTTCTTCGTTTAATGTGTGGTATGTTTTATGTTACAAGTGGTATATGTTACTGTTACTATTCTGCTTTAGTTAAAGGACCTTTGTGACTATAACAGTCAGTCAGCAGCCAGCCAGGGGCGGAACAGACTGTTAGAAGGGCGAAAAATAAAAAGGGCTCATTCTGCACAACAAGGGCCCCACCAGCAGCAGAAAGCTACGATGCATCATGTTTGATGAAATATTAGCATTAAGTTAAAGGAGATCCAGATCAAAGTAATTAATAATATGGTGCTGACAATAAAAACCACTGAACCGAACCATCCAGGGGGGAGAAAATTTGTAAATTTTTAAGTAAAATGCATCAGTTTTGTGCACTCTGAGAGCTAAATGAGAGCAAACACCTCATATGACATTATTCACAGTTGGTGATACTGTATTATAGGATCTCTAGAGGGAACATCATCATAATTTATTATATGAAGGGGAACCCTAGAGGGCAATAAATAACTTTTTTCATGTGTAAAAAGCAGCCAATAAGGCACTTCCTCTCGTTTTCACAATCTAAAGGCACTTTTACAACACTGTTTCAACCATGGAGGCATCAGACAGGCAAAAGGGCACTAAAAGGGAACTCATTAAGGCACGTTATCAATTTTTTTGTTGCACGTTATCAAATTTTTTTGCACCCTAGAGGGCACCCACTCATTTATTGCACATGTAAAGACCAGCCAATAAGGCACTTTCTCCCGTTTTCACCATCTAGAGGCACTTTAGCAACATTTTTCAAACTATGGAGGCATCAGACGGGCAAAAGGGCACAAGAAGGGCACTCATTAAGCATGTTATCAAAAATGTTTTGCACGTTATTAAATTTTTTTGGACCCTAGAGGGCACCCAATCATTTATTGCATGTGTAAAGGGCAGCCAATAAGGCACTTTCTCCCGTTTTCACCATCTAGAGGCACTTTAGCAACATTTTTTCAACCATGGAGGCATCAGACGGGCAAAAGGGCGCTACAAGACCCTCATTAAGGCATGTTATCAAACATTTTTTGCACGTTATCAAATTTTTTTGCACCCTAGAGGGCACCCATTCATTTTTTGCACGTGTAAAAAGCAGCCAATAAGGCACTTTCTCTCGTTTTCACCATCTAGAGGCACTTTAGCAACACTTTTTCAACCATGGAGGCATCAGACAGGCAAAAGGGCACTAAAAGGGCACTCATTAAGGCACGTTATCAATTTTTTTGTTGCACGTTATCACATTTTTTTGCACCCTAGAGGGCACACAATCATTTTTTGCATGTGTAAAGGGCAGCCAATAAGGCACTTTCTCCCGTTTTCACCATCTAGAGGCACTTTAGCAACATTTTTTCAACCATGGAGGCATCAGACGGGCAAAAGGGCGCTACAAGACCCTCATTAAGGCATGTTATCAAACATTTTTTGCACGTTATCAAATTTTTTTGCACCCTAGAGGGCACCCATTCATTTTTTGCACGTGTAAAAAGCAGCCAATAAGGCACTTTCTCTCGTTTTCACCATCTAGAGGCACTTTAGCAACACTTTTTCAACCATGGAGGCATCAGACAGGCAAAAGGGCACTAAAAGGGCACTCATTAAGGCACGTTATCAATTTTTTTGTTGCACGTTATCAAATTTTTTTGCACCCTAGAGGGCACACAATCATTTTTTGCACGTGTAAAGGGCAGCCAATAAGGCACTTTCTCCCGTTTTCACCATCTAGAGGCACTTTAGCAACATTTTTTCAACCATGGAGGCACTAGAAGGGCCCTCATTAAGGCACATTATGAGTTTTTTTGCTCTAGAAGGCACATCATCATAATGTATTATATGAAGGAGAACCCTAGAGGGCACCCAATCATTTATTGCACATAAAAGAGCAGCCAATAAGGCACTTTCTCCCGTTTTCACCATCTAGACCAGGGGTCTCAAACTGGCGGCCCGCGGGCCAATTGTGGCCCTCGTGATGATATTTTGTGGCCCCCACCTTGATATGAAAGTTTAATGTGAGTTTTATATGAATGGCACTTTACCGTGTTGTGTGTGGAAGGTCCCTTTAATTAGTATTTTTGGTAATTTTGTGTCTTTTTAAAATAATTATGTGTCTTTTTTTAGTAATTTTGTGTCTTTTTTGGGTCATTTCCTGTCTTTTTTGTGTCATCTTGTGTCTTTTTTTGGTCATTTTGTTTTTTTTTAAGTAATTTTGTTTTTTTTCTGTCATTTTTGTGTCTTTTTTGGGTCATTTTGTGTCTTTTTTGGTAATTCTGTCTCTTTTTTGTGTCATTTTGTTTCTTTTTTGTGTCATTTTGTGTCTTTTTTTGGTCATTTTGTTTCTTTTTTAAGTAATTTAGTTTTTTTCTGTCATTTTTGTGTCTTTTTTGATAATTCTGTGTCTTTTTTTGGTCATTTTGATACTGCCTCAAGCGGCCCCCAGGTAATTTGAGATTGAGACCCCTGATCTAGAGGCACTTTAGGGCGCAAGTGGTATTTTTTCTTGTTATTTTTGAGTTAAGTCTTCTGCTTTAGTTAAAGGCCCGTTGTGACTCCCGGCCAGAGTCTCCATGCCGGTTTAAACCAGAATAACGTGCTCTAGGATCTGGGGTTTGTCAGACTTTAGAGGCTGTGGAAGCAGAATATAAACAGTATAAGTTGAATTCATTTAAAAGGTTAAAAAGTCGACTGAGCAGCGTGCTGGTTCACGGGGAAGCGAAAAAGGTCTAAAAACCAGATAAAAACACTAAATCTGAGGGAAATGATCTTTCTGCATGGACCGATAATAAACAAGACATGAACCAGATAAATGATCTAACACTTCTAAATCTAAAGTTTTTTTTATCTTGGTAAGAACCAAATAATCATCAGGTCACTCTGCTCGGGCCAGTTCATCACTGCTGCCAGCTTTACTTTATCTGGTTTAAGAGTTAATTTATTATTGTGTCTTTTTAGTGGTCATCTTTACATCTATTTTTGGTCAGTTTGTGTCTTTTTTGGTTATTTCACGTCTTTTTTGTTCATTTTGTGTCTTTTTTTGTCAATTAGTGTCTTTTTTGTCAATTTGTGTCTTTTTTGTGGTCATTTTTACATCATTTTTTGGTCATTTCATGTCTTTTGTTCATTTTGTGTCTTTTTTTGTGGATTTGTGTCTTTTTAGTGGTCATTTTTACATAAATGTTTAATAATTTTCTGTCTTTTTTGGTCATTTTGTGTCTTTTTTTGTCAATTAGTGTCTTTTTAGTGGTCATTTTCACATAATTTTTTGGTCAGTTTGTGTCTTTTTTGGTCATTTCACGTCTTTTTTGTTCATTTTGTGTCTTTTTTTGTCAATTTGTGTCTTTTTAGTGGTAATTTTTACATATATTTTTGGTAATTTTGTGTCTTTTTCAATAATTTTGTGTCTTTTTTGGTCAATTTGTGTGTAAAATAAGAAATTAACCCTTAAAACCAGATCAATAATCTAACACTTCTAAATCTAAAGTTTTTTTTATCTTGGTAAGAACCAAATAATCATCAGGTCACTCTGCTCGGGCCAGTTCATCACTGCTGCAGCTTTACTTTATCTGGTTTAAGAGTTCATTTATTATTTTAAGTGTTCAACATGCTTATTTCTATATTTAATAATCTTAATTTAATAAATCTTGTCAAGGTAAATTATCTGTCCATGCAGCAAGATCATTTCTCTCAGATTTACTGTTTGATCTGGTTTTTAGACACCTTTTATCAGTGTGATAATAAAGATAATAAAGAGGACTAAAAGGACCCAGACGTGATCTTAAGTTCCTCTCCAGATGATCCTCTGGGCTATAAAGCCTCTCAGCCGTGTGTCTGCTGCATTTTATCTGACACTTCCACTTGTTTACTCATTCTTCCACCACATTGTTTTATCTCAGAGAAGGAAATAGGATTAAAATAGAGACATGCAGACTTCTTGTGTGTACTTCTGTGGTGCCACGCCACTTATTTTACACTGGAATTATAAAAGAGCATTATAATAAAAAAGAGGAAGCAGCAGATTTGATCATCTTACACTGCAGAAACCAGCTGACAAAAAATAAGAAATAAATAACTAGAATGAAGCAAATACATGCTGGAAACAAGTCAAATTATCTGCCAGTACAGTAAGTAAATGTTTCTTTGTAAGAATTCTTTAAATAAGTAAAAATATCTAGAAACTGGAAAAACAATGATGTCTTAAAATAAATACAAAAATACTTATTTTGAGAAATTGTGGCTTGAAAAGCCCGACTGTAGTAACATTAAAACAAGCCAGAAATACTTGAAACGAGCATGTTTTTTCCTCATTTCAGTATCTGTGGGTAGATACTGGTGATAGAAAATACTTTTGAAATAACATTTAAACTTCATGCAACTAAAACTCTCAACTGGAGCCAATATTTGAGGTAAAAACTCACCATATTCAACAGTTGAATAGATTGAAAAGCATGAAAAAGCTCACAATGTCAATCCTAAAAACAAGTCTTTATACAAGACTGAAATCCCTGTGAAGAGGTTATTCACTCATTTTAGTTACAAAATGACTTTTTTTTTTAGGTTTTATTACTATACAAGACAAAAAAGACACCTGTTCTTAAAATAAAATAAAAAACCTTTTTGTGTCTTTTTTTTTTGTGTTTTTTGTCTTTTTATGTCTTTTTCGTGATTTTTCCGTCTTTTGTGTCTTTTTTGTGTCTTTTTAAAAATATTTTCTAGTCTTTTTTTTAGTGTCTTTTTTTGGTCATTTTGAGTCTCTTTTTGGTCATTTTGTGTCTTTTGACATCTTCTTTTGGTCACAAAATGACCAAAAAAGACAAAAAAAAACGTACAAAAGAGATTAAATTAAAGCTGCAAGCAGTGATGAACTGGCCCGAGAAGTCTTTACACAAGACTGAAGTCCCTGTGAAGATTTTTGTGTCTTTTTTGGGTTATTTGTGTCTTTAAAAAAAATAATTTTGTGTCTTTTGTCATTTTGAGTCTTTTTTTTAAGTAATTTTGTCTCTTTTTTTGTCATTTTGTGTCTTTTTTTAAAGTAATTTTGTGTCATTTTTTGTTATTTTGTGGCTTTTTTTTGTAATTTTGTGTCTTTTTTTGGCTTTTTGTGTCTTTTTTTTAAGTAATTTTGTGTCTTTTTTCAGTTATTTTGTGTCTTTTTTCAGTTATTTTGTGTCATTTTTTGTTTTTTTGTTGCTTTTTTTTAGTAATTTTGTGTCTTTTTTCGGTCATTTTGTGTCTTTTTTCGGTCATTTTGATACTGCCTCAGCTCCCAGGTAATTTGAGTTTGAGACCCCTGCTTTAGACCATGTTGTGCATCAAATAGTTAAACAAAATCCACCTAATTTTTCTACTTTCTCCTTGTTTTTAGGAGCTGATTGTTTGCAGTGTATGGCCTCTGCTCCAAGTCAAACATCCTCCAGTCTCCTGTGATCGTCCTCGTCTCCACTGAGACCTTCCACCCTGCGCCTCCTTCCTCCCCTCGGAGCTCCTCCTCCTCCGCCTGGCTGGTCGGCAGCTCCTCTCTCTCATCAGGATGAATGACGTTCAGGAGGCGACCTCCCCCGCCACCAGCCTCAGCGGCCCAGCGACCTGCGTCTCCAAAGTGGAGCTCCGTGTTTCCTGTAAAGCTCTGCTGGACCGGGACACGCTCAACAAGTCCGACCCGTGCGTCATCCTCATGGTGCAGACCAACGGGCAGTGGACCGAGGTGAGACCCTCCTCGGCTCGGTTTTATCCTAAATCTGACCTTTTGGGACCCAGTGTGAGCTGATAGATCCTCAACAAACCAGTTCTATATGCAGCAGCTTTTCAAAATTACGCTCAATGAACAGAATCTCACAGTTCAGATCAGACAAACTACAAACATTTTGGACAAATAATAAAGCAGACAACAACTAAAACATCTCTCTGTCTGTGCATTTATATATATTTTTTTTATATTTTATTGTAACTTTTAATCTAAGTCCTTTGCTATCAGTTTAAAGGTCCATTCTGACCTCCTGAGTGTGTAACAGTCAGCTTCAAGACAGAGACTCCTGGGAAAGTAACAACTTGATACTTTGGGATTTGTCAGAAAAGACACAAAATTACCCAGAAGAGAATCAAATTGACCACAAAATGACACAAAATGATCAAAAAAAGACACAAAATGACAAAAAAGACACAAAATGACAAAAAAAAGACACAAATGACCAAAAAAAGACACAAAATGACTAAAAAAGACACTAAAAGACCAAAAAAACGCACAAAATGACCAAAAAAAGAAACACAAAATAATCAAAAAAACACACAAAATTATCAAAAAAACACAAAAAAAATACCAAAAAAAGACAAAATTACCAAAAAGAAGACACAAAATTGCCAAAAAAAGACACAAAATGACTAAAAAAAGACACAAAATGACCAAAAAAAGATACAAAATGACCAAAAAAAGACACAAAATGACCAAAAAGACTAAAACACATTAACACATGAACACTTTAACACAGTGGAGACAGAGCTGACTTCCAAAATGATTTGTTGACCCCCAGAAATCATCTTGCGACCCCAATTGGGGTCGGGACCCCCAGATTGAGAATAGCTACCCTATGATACGGTGTTGCCCCATTTTTGTCCTGTCAAATTTCTACAATGCATGTTTTTGAGTGATGAAATACTTTAAAAAAAGAGGGAAGAGTATAGGGAACCAATAGCAAAGCTTTAATGTGTCATATGACCTCCAGGCGGCCATATTGAAACACTATTTTGCAGACTTTTCCAAAGTAAATAGATATTAATGCCATTTGTTCCACAAAAAAAGCCCTTTTCCATCTGGAAAAAGATATTTTCCTACTGGTAGGTGAGTAAACCTTCATTGTTGATAGTTTCTTGCAATTTATTTTCTAAACTAAATAATGGAAACCTGTTAAAATGCAACTGTTGCCCTGAGGCAACAACATACCATTATGGGAAAATTGCTCTGTTGCCCCGAGGGAAAAATGATGGCAGCATAAGATATTGTTAGAATGTGTTTAAGTATTAACAATTGGAACACATTAGTAAAACATTGGAATTAATGTTCCAAAGCATACCATTTATCATAATTTTGTTTTGATCTTTACAATTAATCAAAGATATATTTGATGTTGGTTGCAGTAAAGTAAAGTTCAGGCTGTTACTATTATTACCCTGTAGGCCATAATCTACTATTATAGGGAACTTTGCATATAACATTTCTTCAGATCATGTTTATTTAGTCTATTTTAAGACAAAAAAGCATGTTTTTCCTGACTGGCATGATAATGTCGACCATAGAAGGTTAACCAGCATCTTTTATTAATCTCCCTCGCTGAATCATTAAGCACATTTACTTCATGTGTAAATGATCTTGTGTCTTGAATCAAACATACATGAGAGTTCAAATTATTCACATCGCAGCGCCTCGAGGTGATCCGAGAAACATGTTTCCTTAATCGTTGCTTGTTATACAGAAGGAGGGCGAGTAGATAGTAGTTAGTGGAAAAAAAACCCTCTAAAAAATGAAGCAGTGGTTTTGTGTGAAAGGTTACACTGTAAAAAAGGTCTAAAAGGTGTTAAAAACCAGATCAAACAGTAAATCTGAGGGAAATGATCTTGCTGCATGGACAGATAATTTACCTTGACAAGATTTATTAAATTATGATTATTAAATCTAGAAATAAGCATGTTGAACACTTAAAATAATAAATGAACTCTTAAAACCAGATAAATTAAAGCTGCCAGCAGTGATGAACTGGCCGAGCAGAGTGACCTGATGATTATTTGGAAAAAATATATTTTTTGTGTCTTTTTTGTGATTTTACATATTTTGTTTCTTTTTTGGTCATTTTACGTCTTTTTTTGTGTTTTTTTTTTTTGTGTGTCTTTTTTTTGTCTTTTTATGTCTTTTTTGTGATTTTATGTATTTACGTCTTTTTGTGCCTTTTTTTGTGTCTTTTTTTGGTCATTTAGTGTATTTTTTTGGTAATTTTGAGTCTTTTTTTATTAATTTAGTGTCTTTTTACATCTTCTTTTGGTCACAAAATGACCAAAAAAGACAAAAAATGCACATAAGAGATAAAATCGGCAAGCAGTGATGAACTGGCCCGAGCAGAGTGACCTGATGATTATTTGGTTCTTACCAAGATAAAAAAAAAACACTTTAGATTTAGAAGTGTTAGATCATTTATCTTGTTTTAAGAATTCATTTCTTATTTTAAGTGTTCAACATGCTTATTTCTAGATTTAATAATCTTAATTTAAGAAATCTTGTCAAGGTAAATTATCTGTCCATGCAGCAGATCATTTCCCTCAGATTTACTGTTTGATCTGGTTTTAGACACCTTTTTATCAGTGTGTCTGTGTGTTAAAGGTTAAATTACATTGTGATGAATCCTCAGTTTGTGTGTTTTTGGTGGTGGGGCGACCAGGGAGATAAATCTGTTAATGGTTTGCTGAACTTGCAGCTGTTTGGGAGAAAGATCGCGGCTTACACAACAGCTGTCTGATTGAGAATTAAAAATGTCAAATGCAGCGAGGAACATTTTCAGAGGAAGAGTGAACTCTCAAAATGACGCTTTTGGTCATTTTGTGTCATATTTGATAATTTTATGTATTTTTTTAAAGCTAATTTTGTGTCTTATTTCATAATTTTATGGTTTTTTTGGTAATTTTGTGTGTTTTTTTCATAGTTTTCTGTCTCTTGGTTATTTTGTGTCTTTTTGGGATAATTTGATGTCTCTTTTGGTCGTTTTGTGTCTTTTTTTGGTCATTTTGTGACTCTTTTTGTGTCTTATTTGATAATTTTATGTATTTTTTGGGTAATTTTGTGTCATATTTGATAATTTTATGTATTTTTTGGGTAATTTTGTGTCTTTTTCTGAGACACAAAATTACAAAAAAAAAAGAATCAAAATGACCAAAAAAAGACACAAAATGACAAAAAAAAAAGACACAAAATGACTAAAAAAAGACACAAAATGACTAAAAAAAGACACAAAATGACCAAAAAAAGACACAAAATGACAAAAAAAAGACACAAAATGTAAAAAAAAAAAAAGACACAAAATGACCAATAAAAGACAAAATGGTAACACTTTACAATAACCAACTAAGTGATGTTTATAGATGGTTTATAGAGCAATTATTAAGCATTTACAAAGTGTTTAATCTTTAAATGTTTTCAACCAATTTCTTAAAGGTATATAAATTATTTAAA